>NW_011628424.1:0-7634 GCF_000512975.1 Sesamum indicum
TTATACAAACTTGTAGTTATTATTACGCTTAGCACATTTACCACACAAATTCTTCGGTCTTGACCAATATTAGGGTCAAGTTACGTCGAATTATGAGATCTTTCAAAATTTTGATGTTTTGCACGGTTTTATTAAAGTAAGTTTGTTTCCCTTTTATACAAACTTGTAGTTATTATTACGCTAAGAAATTTACCACACAAATTCTTGGGTCTAGATTAACGTTTGGGTCAAGTTTCGTTGAATTCTAAGTACGTTCAACGTTTAGTTGTTTTGCACGATTTTATTAAAGCAGGTTTGTTTCCCTTTTATACAAACTTGTAATTATTATTACACTTGGGTCTATAGCAACGTTTGGGTAGAGTTTCGTCGAAGTCTTAAAATGCTCAAAATTTAGCTGTTTTACACAGTTTTATTAAAGCAAGTTTGTTTCCCTTTTATACAAACTTGTAGTTGTTATTACACTTAGCAAATTTATCACACAAATTCTTGGGTTTAGACTAATGTTTGGGTCAAGTTTCGTCAAATTCTGAGAACGTTTATAATTTAGCGGTTTTGCACGGTTTTATTAAAGCAAGTTTGTTTCCCTTTTATACAAACTTGTAGTTATTATTACGCTTATAAAGTTTAACACACAAATTCTTGAGTCTATAGCAACTTCTGGGTCAAGTTTCGTCGAATTCTTGGAATGCTCAAAATTTAGCTGGTTTGCACGGTTTTATTAGAGCAAGTATGTTTTCGTTTTATACAAACATTTAGTTATTATTACGTTTAGCAAATTTACCATGCAAATTCTTTTTTCTAGACCAACGTTTGGGTCATGTTTCGTCGAATTATGAGAACATTCAATATTTAGCTATTTGGCATGATTTTATTAAAGCAAGTTTGTTTCCCTTTTGTACAAATTTGTACTTAATATTACACTTAGCAAATTTATCACACAAATTCTTAGGTCTAGAGCAACGTTTGGGTCACTTTTCGTTGAATTTTGAGAATGTTGAAAATTTAGCGATTTTGCACGGTTTTATTAAAGCAAGTTTGTTTCGCTTTTATACAAACTTGTAGTTGTTATTACACTTAGCAAATTTCTCACATAAATTCTTGGGTCTAGACCAACGTTTGGGTCAAGTTTCGTCGAATTATGAGAACGTTCAATAGCTGTTTTGCACAGTTTTATCAAAGCAAGTTTGTTTCCCATTTATTCAAACTTGTAGTTATTATTACGAATAGCAAAATTACCACACAAATTCTTAGGTCTAGACCAACGTTTAGGTCAATTTTCGTCGAATTCTGAGAACATTCAAAATTTAACTGTTTTGCACGGTTTTATTAAAACAAGTTTGTTTCTCTTTTATCAAACTTGTAGTTATTATTACGCTTAGAAAATTTAACCCACAAATTCTTGGTCTAGAGCAACATTTGGGTCAAGTTTTGTCGACTTTTGAGAACGTACATAAGTTAGCTGTTTTGCACTATATTATTGAAGCAAATTTGTATCCCTTTTATACGAACTTGTAGTTATTATTACTCTTAGCAAATTTACCACACAAATTTTTGGGTCTTGACCAATATTTGGGTCAAATTACGTCGAATTCTGAGAACTTTCAAAATTTAGCTGTTTTGCACGGTTTTATTAAAGCAAGTTTGTTCCCCTTTTATACAAACTTGTAGTTATTATTACGCTAAGAAAATTTACCACACAAATTCTTGGGTCTAGATTAACGTTTGGGTCAAGTTTCGTTGAATTCTAGTACGTTCAACATTTAGTTTTTTTGCACGATTTTATTAAAGCAAGTTTGTTTCCCTTTTATACAAACTTGTAGTTATTATTACACATAGCAAATTTATAACACAAATTCTTGAGTCTAAACCAACGTTTGGGTCAAGTTTCGTCAAATTCTGAGAATATTCAAAACTTAGCGATTTTGCATGGTTTATTAAAGCAAGTTTGTTTCCCTTTTATACAAACTTGTAGTTTTATAAAATTTAACACACAAATTCTAGGGTCTATAGCAACTTCTGGGTCAAGTTTCGTCGAATTCTTAGAATGCTCAAAATTTAACTGTTTTGCACAGTTTTATTAAAGTAAGTTTGTTTTTCTTTTATATAAACTTGTAGTTATTATTACAGTTAGCAAATTTATCGCACAAATTCTAGGGTCTAGACCAACGTTTGAGAACGTTCAAAATTTAGCTGTTTTGCAAAGTTTTATTCGAGCAAGTTTGTTTCCTTTATATACAAACTTGTAGTTATTATTACGCTTAGCAAATTTACCTCACAAATTCTTGGGGCTAGACCAACATCTGGGTCAAGTTTCATTGAATTATGAGAACATTCAAAAATTAGCTGTTTTACACGGTTTTATTAAAACAAGTATGTTTCCATTTTATACAAACATGTAGTTATTATTACGTTTAGCAAATTTACCACACAAATTCTTTTTTCTAAACCAACGTTTTGGTCATGTTTCATCGAATTATGAAAACATTCAATATTTAACTGTTTTGCTCGATTTTAGTAAAACAAGTTTGTTTCCCTTTTATACAAACTTGTAGTTATTATTACACTTAGCAAATTTATCACATAAATTCTTGGATCCAGAGCAATGTTTGGGTCATGTTTTGTCGAATTCTAAGAACGTTCAAAATTTAGCAGTTTTGCACGGTTTTATTAAAGCAAGTTTGTTTCCATATTATACACTCTTATAGTTATTATTACGCTTAAAAAATTAAACACACAAATTCTTGGGTCTATAGCAACATTTGGGTCAAGTTTCGTCGAATTCTTAAAATGCTCAAAATTTAGCTATTTTACGCGGTTTTATTAAAACAAGTTTGTTTCCCCTTTATACAAACGTGTAGTTATTATTACAGTCAACAAATTTATCACACAAATTCTTGGGTCTAGACCAACGTTTGGATCATGTTTCGTCAAATTCTGAGAACGTTCAAAATTTAGCTGTTTTTGCACAGTTTTATTAAAGCATGTTTGTTTCCCATTTATACAAACTTGTAGTTATTATTACGCTTAGCAAAATTACCACACAAATTCTTAGGTCTAGACCAACGTTTAGGTCAACTTTCATCGAATTCTGAGAACATTCAAAATTTAGCTGTTTTGCACGATTTTATCAAAACAAGTTTGTTTCTCTTTGATCAAACTTGTAGTTATTATTGTGCTTAGAAAATTTAACGCACAAATTCTTGGTCTAGAGCAACGGTTGGGTCAAGTTTAGTCGAATTTTGAGAACGTACATATGTTAGCTGTTTTGCACTATTTTATTAACGCAAATTTGTTTCCCTTTTATACAAACTTGTAGTTAATATTACACTTAGCAAATTTATCACACAAATTCTTGGGTCTAGAGCAATGTTGGGTCATGTTTCGTTGAATTTTTGAGAATGTTCAAAATTTAGCTGTTTTGCACGGTGTTATTAAAGCAAGTTTGTTTCGCTTTTATACAAACTTGTAGTTGTTATTACACTTAGCAAATTTCTCACATAAATTCTTGGGTCTAGACCAACGTTTGGGTCAAGTTTCGTCGAATTCTGAGAACTTTTAAAATTTAATTGTTTTGCACAGTTTTATCAAAGCAAGTTTGTTTCCCATTTATTCAAACTTGTAGTTATTATTACGAATAGCAAAATTACCACACAAATTCTTAGGTCTAGACCAACGTTTAGGTCAATTTTCGTCGAATTCTGAGAACATTCAAAATTTAACTGTTTTGCACGGTTTTATTAAAACAAGTTTGTTTCTCTTTTATCAAACTTGTAGTTATTATTACGCTTATAAAATTTAACCCACAAATTCTTGGTCTAGAGCAACGTTTGGGTCAAGTTTAGTCGAATTTTGAGAACGTACATAAGTTAGCTGTTTTGCACTATATTATTGAAGCAAATTTGTATCCCTTTTATACGAACTTGTAGTTATTATTACTCTTAGCAAATTTACCACACAAATTTTTGGGTCTTGACAATATTTGGGTCAAGTTACGTCGAATTCGAATTATGAGAACTTTCAAAATTTAGCTATTTTGCTCGGTTTTATTAAAGCAAGTTTGTTTCCCTTTTATACAAACTTGTACTTATTATTACGCTAAGAAAATTTACCACACAAATTCTTGTGTCTAGATCAACGTTTGGGTCAAGTTTCGTTGAATTCTAGTACGTTCAACATTTTGTTTTTTTGCACGGTTTTATTAAAGCAAGTTTGTTTCCCTTTTATACAAACTTGTAGTTATTATTACACTTAGAAAATTTAACACAAAATTTCTTGGGTCTATAGCAACGTTTAGGTAGAGTTTCATCGAATTCTTAAAATGCTCAAAATTTAACTGTTATGCACGGTTTTATTAAAGCAAGTTTGTTTCCCTTTCATACAAACTTATAGTTATTATTACACATAGCAAATTTATAACACAAATTCTTGGGTCTAAACCAATGTTTGGGTCAAGTTTCGTCAAATTCTGAGAATGTTCAAAACTTAGCGGTTTTGCACGGTTTATTAAAGCAAGTTTGTTTCCCTTTTATACAAACTTGTAGTTTTATAAAATTTAACACACAAATTCTAGGGTCTATAGCAACTTCTGGGTCAAGTTTCGTCGAATTCTTAGAATGCTCAAAATTTAGCTGTTTTGCACGGTTTTATTAAAGTAAGTTTGTTTTCCTTTTATATAAACTTGTAGTTATTATTACAATTAGCAAATTTATCGCAAAAATTCTAGGGTCTAGACCAACGTTTGGGTGAAGTTTTGTCGAATTTTGAAAACGTTCAAAATTTAGCTGTTTTGCACAGTTTTATTCGAGCAAGTTTGTTTCCTTTTTATACAAACTTCTAGTTATTATTACGCTTAGTAAATTTACCTCATAAATTCTTGGGGCTAGACCAACATCTGGGTCAAGTTTCATTGAATTATGATAACATTCAAAATTTAGCCGTTTTGCACGGTTTTATTAAAACAAGTATGTTTCCGTTTTATACAAACATGTAGTTATTATTACGTTTAGCACATTTACCACACAAATTCTTTTTTCTAAACCAACGTTTGGGTCATGTTTCATCGAATTATGAGAACATTCAATATTTAACTGTTTTGCTTGGTTTTAGTAAAGCAAGTTTGTTTCCCTTTTATACAAACTTGTAGTTATTATTACACTTAGCAAATTTATCACATAAATTCTTGGGTCTTGAGAACGTTCAAAATTTAGCAGTTTTGCACGGTTTTATTAAAGCAAGTTTGTTTCCATTTTATACACACTTGTAGTTATTATTACGCTTAAAAAATTAAACACACAAATTCTTGGGTCTATAACAACATTTGGGTCAAGTTTCGTTGAATTCTAAGTACGTTCAACATTTAGCTGTTTTGCACGGTTATATTAAAGCAAGTTTGTTTCCCTTTTATACAAACTTGTAGTTATTATTACGCTTAGAAAATTTAACACACAAATTCTTGGGTCTATAGCAACGTTTGGGTAGAGTTTTGTCGAATTCTTAAAATGCTCAAAATTTAGCTGTTTTGCACGGTTTATTAAAGCAAGTTTGTTTCCCTTTTATACAAACTTGTAGTTATTATTACGCTTAGAAAATTTAACACACAAATTCTTGGGTCTATAGCAACGTTTGGGTAGAGTTTTGTCGAATTCTTAAAATGCTCAAAATTTAGCTGTTTTGCACGGTTTATTAAAGCAAGTTTGTTTCCCTTTTATACAAACTTATAGTTATTATTACACATAGCAAATTTATAACACAAATTCTTGGGTCTAAACCAATGTTTGGGTCAAGTTTCGTCAAATTCTGAGAATGTTCAAAACTTAGCGGTTTTGCACGGTTTATTAAAGCAAGTTTGTTTCCCTTTTATACAAACTTGTAGTTTTATAAAATTTAACACACAAATTCTAGGGTCTATAGCAACTTCTGGGTCAAGTTTCGTCGAATTCTTAGAATGCTCAAATTTTGAGAACATTCAAAATTTAGCTGTTTTGCACGGTTTATTAAAACAAGTTTGTTTCTCTTTTATCAAACTTGTAGTTATTATTACGCTTAGAAAATTTAACCCACAATTCCTGGTCTAGAGCAACGTTTAGGTCAAGTTTAGTCGAATTTTGATAACGTACATAATTTAGCTGTTTTGCACTGTTTTATTAAAGCAATTTTGTTTCCCTTTTATACAAACTTGTAGTTATTATTACTCTTAGAAAATTTACCACACAAATTCTATGGTCTAGACCAACGTTTGGGTCATGTTTCCTCGAATTCTGAGAACGTTCAAAATTTAGCGGTTTTGCACGATTTTATTAAAGCAAGTTTGTTTCCGTTTTATACAGACATGTTGTTATTATTACGTTTAGAAAATTTACCACACAAATTCTTTTTTCTAGACCAACGTATGGGTTATGTTTCGTCGAATTATGAGAACATTCAATATTTACCTGTTTTGCACGGTTTTAGTAAAGCAAGTTTGTTTCCCTTCTATACAAACTTGTAGTTATTATTACACTTAGCAAATTTATCACACAAATTCTTGGGTCTAGACCAACGTTTGGGTCATCTTTCGTCGAATTCTGAGAACGTTCAAAATTTAGCGGTTTTGCACGATTTTATTAAAGCAAGTTTGTTTCCCTTTTATACAAACTCATAGTTATTATTACGCTTAGAAAATTTAACACACAAATTCTTGGGTCTATAGCAACTTTTGGGTCAAGTTTCGTCGAATTCTTAGAATGCTCAAAATTTAGCTGTTTTGCACGGTTTTATTAAAGTAAGTTTGTTGTCCTTGTATATAAACTTGTAGTTATTATTACAAGTAGCAAATTTATCACACAAATTCTAGGGTCTAGACCAACGTTTGGGTGAAGTTTCGTCGAATTTTGAGAATGTTCAAAATTTAGCTGTTTTGCATAGTTTTATTCTAGCAAGTTGTTTCCTTTTTATACAAACTTGTAGTTATTATTACTCTTAGCAAATTTACCACACAAATTCTTGGGGCTAGACCAACATCTGGGTCAAGTTTCGTTGAATTATGAGAACGTTCAAAATTTAGCAGTTTTGCACTGTTTTATTCAAATTTACCACACAAATTCTTTTTTCTAAACCAACGTTTGGGTCATGTTTCATCGAATTATGACAACATTCAATATTTAGCTGTTGTGCAAGGTTTTAGTAAAGCAAGTATGTTTCCATTTTATACAAACATGTAGTTATTATTACGTTTAGCAAATTTACCACACAAATTCCTTTTTCTAGACCAACGTTTGGATCATGTTTCGTCGAATTATGAGAGCATTCAATATTTAGCTGTTTTGCACGGTTTTTGTAAAGCAAGTTTGTTTTCCTTTTATACAAACTTGTAGTTATTATTACACTTAGCAAATTTATCACACAAATTTATTACACTTAGCAAATTTATCACACAAATTCTTGGGTCTAGAGCAACGTTTGGGTCATGTTTCGTCGAACTCTGTAAACGTTCAAAAATTAGCGGTTTTGCACGGTTTTTTCTAAAGCAAGTTTGTTTCCCTTTTATACAAACTTGTAGTTATTATTAAACTTAGCAAATTTCTCACACAAATTCATGGGTCTAGACCAACGTTTGGGTCAAGTTTTGTCGAATTCTGAGAACGTTCAAAATTTAG
>NW_011628425.1:0-1087 GCF_000512975.1 Sesamum indicum
AGTTAGTATAAAACGGAAACAAACTTGTTTTAATAAAACCGTGCAAAACAGCTAAATTTTGAGCATTCTCAAAATTCAACGAAACTTGACCCAAACGTAGGACTAGACCCAAGAATTTGTGTGTTAAATTTTCTAAGCGTAATAATAACTACAAGTTAGTATAAAAGGGAAACAAACTTGTTTTAATAAAACCGTGCAAAACAGTTAACTTTTGAACGTTCTCAGAATTCGACGAAACTTGACCCAATCGCAGGTCTAGACCCAAGCATTTGTGTTGTAAATTTGCTAAGCGTAATAGTAACTATTAGTTAGTATAAAAGGGAAACAAACTTGCTTTTATAAAACCGTGCAAAACAACTAAATTTTGAACGTTCTCAGAATTCGACGAAACATGACCCAATCGTAGGTCTAGACCCAAGAATATGTGTGGTAAATTTTCTAAGTGTAATAATACCGACAAGTTAGTAAGAAATGGAAACAAACTTGTTTTAATAAAACCGTGCAAAACAACTAAATTTTGAGCATTCTCAGAATTCGACGAAACTTGACCCAAACGTATGTCTAGACCCAAGAATTTGTGTGGTAAACATATGATACTAATAGTGCTCGGTATGACATGTTAACAATGTGTTTACCCCTCAATCGCTGGGAGGCCCATGCGATGTCCGTTATCCAGTCACTATTGGGCCAAGAAAATCGTACCATTCTCCGTATGAGTCTCTATCGCTCCCTCGTTTCACAGAATACATGGGCCTAGGTGGGCTAGCCATGCTTTGTCCGTCGTACCCAATTTGCCAAGAATAGCAAGCCATAGGATGAATAGGTGATGTGGAATCTTAAGTGATCCCGAAAGTAGCGAGGACCAGCCTATTTTCGGTCCTGGTGGATCAAATAGTCTGTAAAGAGCCTGAGCTGTAGGTAGTCTTTGCTCAAATCTCCACACAATGCGGTCTTCCCCTCCATGGATTGTGGGCAATGTATGTGTGATCTCCAAGCACTCGAAGTCTGTGATAGGAGGCCACTGCCATTCTCCTTCACTAATCACTATACTGAGTTTAGCTGACTCCTCCAATCCGAGTAGTCTCGA
>NW_011628425.1:1990-4685 GCF_000512975.1 Sesamum indicum
ATCAGCAAATCGATCTAATCCTGTCTTATATACTCTAATAGAGTCCATATCAGCCCGACATAATAGCAACAGATCATCCGCAAATCCCAACTTAAAAACTCTAGCTGTGTCACACTTCCAATGGAAAGAAAATACTTCATTCTGATCAATCAACTGTAGGAAACCCAAATGTAGGACTTCCATCACAAGCACAAACAGGTATGGCGAAAGAGGGTCACCCTGCCGAAGCTCTCTGGCTCCCTTGAACAAAACCATGAGGTTTCCCATTCGGCACAACAGAAAATGAGGGTGTAGTAACACACGCTTCAATCCATTTCAAGAAAGTAGAGGGGAACGAAACTTTCGCCCATCTTCGATTTGGTACTCCATAAGACGGAGAAAAATCTGTAGAAAAAAAAAAGATGGACTCCCACAAAAATTCTCTCTCTACACTCACACACACTAACACACATCCAAAAACACACACATCCGCCCTTGCAACTTCACCAACGGCCGGCGATGAGGATGGGGCTCCGGCCGACGACGAGGGGGTTGGCGATGATGGTATCCGGCAAGAGACAGACCGGCATGGGCAAGTTTCTGGCGAAATATATGATAAAACCGCAAATCCGCCATTGATGGAGGCTCGGATCGAGGAGATTAATGTCGATTCTGATACTCTCCTATGCTGGCATGGTGATGAGGATGGCAAGGGAATCATTTTGGATGGAAAATCAGTTGATTTCGGCCCTGGTTCGCCACTTTCAGAATTAGGGTTTTGCGCCGCCCACGAAGATGAAACGACGCCCGTGGAAGCCGAAAAGTCGGCTGAGGAAGACGAAGCGACGGCTACTGATGTGGAGGTTGTCACTATGGCAGACGACAGCCGAACGAATGGCGAGGGTGAAGGAGTAATACCCATCGAAAAAGATGCAATCTTGGACGTGGAAGACGAAAACCTAGTGCGACACCCTAAACTAGGGTTTGACGGCGCAAATCTGAACGAAAACCATGGAGAACGACTGAATTCTTCTTTCAATATGGCTGAATTCCTTCGTCTTGCACACAAGGTAATTGACAAAAACGACCATGAATCAACGGCAGCCCTTGAGGAACTTTCATTAAAATGGGAATTGCGATTTGGCAAGGTTGCGATGTTGCGTTGTTTTTCGCCGGAGAAGATGATGCCAAGGACAACAAATTTCCCACCTGCTCGTGCGAGGCGCCAGGCCTACCGGAGTCTTCTACCGGCGAACAGGATGGGGAAGACGACGGAAAACGATGGGTCCGATGGATTGATGATGGCAGAAACTCCGCAGCCGGTGAAGTTAGTTGCTGGAAACCTCCTCCGGCGATCTGAGATGGTGCAAACACGTTTTCCGACGGTGCTGCCGGCGAGAGACGTGGACAGTGAGGTGGCGCTCAGATCTGGGGACGTGAACAATGACGTGGAGCCCAACTCAGCGGCTGACGTGACGCAAAGGTTGGATGATAATTCTGCTGACATCAGCATCGCTAGGGCTGATGTCAGTAATGACAGTGATGACATTAGGCCTGATGTCAACAGTGATGCTGCTGCTGATGTCATCAAAGATGTAGGAAAAAATCAGGTTCTTGACAACACAATGGCAGAGAACGTGGAGTGTAACATGGCAAAGGAAAAATCATTTGTTGCTCCGTTGAATGCATTTCCCGAACCAATTATTGACGATAAAATTGCGCATGCATTCAACCACTCATCGCGAAAGACCCTCAAGTTCATTGCTCCAACACTACAAAATGGAGAGGTGATTGTGAGACCGACGTTAGACACTATCAGAAATGGGTCTAAGCGCTGGAAAACTACTGCGGTCGGATACTTTTTGGGGAAACGCCCGTACTTTCACCATTTGAAGGAATATGCGTTATCAGTTTGGCCAGGGTTAAGAGAGGTAATTGGTACTACTAACGGTTTCTTTTTCTTGCAGTTTAAGTCAGTTGCAGATATGGAAGATATTATTGAAGGAGGGTCGTGGCTGTTTCAGGGGCAGCCTATTGTTCTTCAAAAATGGGAGTCGGGAATGGTTCTGAGGAAACTTAAATATACACAGGTTCCTGTCTGGATCAAATTGCGCCACCTTCCGGTGGAGTTGTGGACGGAGGGGGGACTCAGCATAGTGGCTAGTGGAGTGGGTAAACCTTTATACCCGGATGCGATCACGAGAGCATGCACGAGGAGTTCAAAGAGCAAACATACATATTACATCAGAATGATACTATTATTTGTTGCACTGTAATTAGTATATTCCACGGCCAAGTTTATACACTTTGAGTCGCACAGAGAAGCAGACAGTAGACCGTGGTACCCGTCCAACTATAGCGGGACCCAGTCGGGAAGAGAGAGGTAAAGAAATTGTTACGTTACTTTCTTTCGATGCGCTACAATTACTTGATAGTGCAGAAGGTTCATCAAGGGGTCCTAAGCGAAGCAACCCCGTACCTGGGGACCTATGTTAAACCTTGCCATATGGAACGTACGTGGCCTGAACAAGAGGGATCATCAGCTAGCGGTCAAGGATATCATTGCTGAGTTCAGGTTACACTTTATTGGTCTCCTAGAAACACGTGTTCGCATTAATAACTGTGCTAATATCCAATCATTTTTTATACCTCATTGGAAATGGTTTATGGATTATGACAATATTGGAAATCGGATATGGATTGCTTGGGATTATAA
>NW_011628425.1:5616-7590 GCF_000512975.1 Sesamum indicum
CACCACAATGACAGTGAACGTGGAGTGCAACATGGCGAACGAAAAATCTTTTGTTGCTCCAGTCCAAACGGGATTGTACGTGGGTAACATTCCGTTGAATGCATACCCCGAACCAATTATTGATGATAAAATTGCGCATGCATTTAACCACTCAACGCAAAAGATCCTCAAGTTCATTGCTCCAACTCTACAAAATGGAGAGGTGATTGTGAGACGAACTTTAGACACTATCCGAAACGGGTCTAAACGATGGAAAACTACCGCGGTCGGATATTTTTTGGGGAAACGCCCATACTTTCACCATTTGAAGGAATACGCGGTATTAGTTTGGCCGGGTTTAAGAGAGGTAACTGGTACTACTAACGGTTTCCTTTTCTTCCAGTTTAAGTCAGTTGCAGATATGGAAGATATTATTGAAGGAGGGTCGTGGCTGTTTCAGGGGCAGCCTATTGTTCTTCAAAAATGGGAGCCGGGAATGGTTTTGAGGAAACTTAAACATACGCAGGTTCCTATCTGGATCAAATTGCGCCACCTTCCGGTGGAGTTGTGGACGGAGGAGGGACTCGAGACTGAATTTCGCTCGTGTATGCGTTATGCTGGATTTGAATTCGAAAATGCCAAAGCACATTATTATTATGACACCGGATGAGGAAGGAGGAGAATTACCGTGCAAAATTGATGAGGAGTATGAATGGCTACCCCCGAGGTGCACCAGCTGTATGACATTGGGACACTCAGCCAAGGAGTGCACTGTCAACAAACCCAAATCTATCAAACCACCGTTTAATGTATATGTACCCAAAGTGGGCGCACTGCGAGGCCCAATGGTGACTGAAAGAAAAAGAGACCACCCAACACCTCACACTGTGGAGAAGCAGACAGAAGACCGTGGTACCCGTCCAACTGCAGCGGGACCTAGTCGGGAAGAGAGAGGTACAGATATCGTTACGTATAACTCTTTCGATGTGCTACAATTACTAGATAATGCAGAAGGTTCATCAAAGGGTCCTAAGCGAAGCAACCCCGTACCTGGGGACCCATATTAAACCTTGCCATATGGAACGTACGTGGCCTGAACAAGAGGGATCATCAGCTAAGCTAGCGGTATATCATTGCTGAGTTCAGGTTACACTTTATTGGTCTCCTAGAAACACGTGTTCGCATTAATAACTGTGCTAACGAAGGCAGTACTGGATTTCTTTTCTACGGGGAAGCTTCTTAAGCAGATTAATAGCACAATATTGACGGTTATCCCCAAGGTACAATCTCCCACATCTGTTGCAGATTTTCGCCCTATCTCCTGCTGTAACGTACTTTATAAAATCATTGCTAAACTTATTGTCCAAAAATTGAGTGTGATATTGGACAAGATTATCAGCCCCTGCCAGGCAGCGTTTGTCCCTGGCTGGAGCATAGGGGATAATGTTATGTTAGCACAGGAACTCTTCACTGGTTACAATCAGGCCCGACTCCCACCGAGATGTGCTTTGAAAGTTGACATTCGGAAGGCGTATGACACTGTCGAATGTGCTTCAGCTATTCGGTTTCCCAGAGACTTTCCGTCGATAGGTTGAGGAGTGTATCAGTTCACCTTCCTTTTCAGTGGGGATGAACGGAAAGCCACATGGATATTTTGCGGTGCCAGAGGGCTTCGATAGGCGACCCCTTATCACCATATCTCTTCGTCCTTGTGATGGAGGTTCTCCACATGGGAATACTACAGTGATCGAGCAGGACATGAACTTCGCATTCCATTGGAAGTGTGACGATCTTAGAATCTTCCAATTGGGGTTCGCTGATGACTTACTCCTATTCTGCCGGGCCAATACTGAATCTGTTCGGGTTTTCAAATCCGAATTAGATAGATTTGCTGATTGGTCGGGGTTACGCCTCTATGTTCTAGAAAACCACATCATCATATCCCGATCAGCCCAGAATATACGAGAGGAGCTACTTGCGGTGTTGGGGTTTCAG
>NW_011628426.1:0-3085 GCF_000512975.1 Sesamum indicum
TTTCACGAAACTTGACCCAAGCGTAGTTTTCGACCAATGCATTTATGTGGTAAATTTGCTATCCGGACTAAAAACTACAAGTTAGTATGAAAGACAAACAAATATTGTTTAATAAAACCGTGTAAAATAACTAAATTTTGAACATTCTCAAAATTCCATAAAACTTGAATCAAACGTTGGTCTAAACCCATGCATATGTGTGGTGAATTTGGTAAGCGTAATAATAACTACAAGTTAGTTCGAAAGGAAAATAAACTTTCTTTCATAAAGCAATGTAAAACAGCTAAATTTACTTAATGTAAAACTGATGATAACATTGTTGTACTGTACTATTATTTTACTTGATTAAACTTATATTACCCAAAAAAAAAAAACAACTAAATTATGAACGTTCTCAGAATTCCACAAAACTTGACCCAAAAGTAGGTCTAGGCCCAGCCCATGCATTGGTAAATTTGCTAAGCGTAATAATAACTATAAGTTAGTACGAAAGGAAAACAAACTTTCTTTAATAAAACGGTGTAAAATAGTAAAATTTGTACGTTCTCAGAATTCCATGAAACTTGACCCAAACGTAGGTCTACACCTATGCATTTGTTTGGTAAATTTGTTAAGCATAATAATAACTAGAAGTTAGTATGAAAGGAAAACAAACTTTCTATAATAAAACCGTGTAGAACAGCTAAATTTTGTACGTTCTCAAAATTACACGAAACTTGCCCGAAACGTAGGTCTAAACCCAAGCATTTGTGTGGTAAATTTGCTAAGCATAATAATAACTACTAGTTAGTACGAAAGAGAAACAAACTTTCTAAAATAAAACTGTATAAAATAGCTAAATTTGGACGTTCTCATAATTACACGAAACATGACCCAAACGTAGGTCTAGACACGTGCATTTGTTTGGTAAATTTCATAAGTGCAATAAGAAAGGAAACAAACTTTCTTTAATAAAACCATGTGAAACAGCTAAATTTTGAACGTTCTCAAAATTCCACGAAACTGGCTCCAAATGTAGGTCTACACCCATTCATTTCTGTGATAAATTTGCTAAGCGTAACAATAACTACAAGTTAGTACGAAAGGGAAACAAACTTTTTTTAATAAAACCGTGTAAAACAGCTAAATTTTGAACGTTCTCAGAATTTCACGAAACTTGACCCAAGCGTAGTTTTCGACCAATGCATTTATGTGGTAAATTTGCTATCCGGACTAATAACTACAAGTTAGTATGAAAGACAAACAAACATTCTTTAATAAAACCGTGTAAAATAGTAAAATATCTACGTTCTCAGAATTCCATGAAACTTGACCCAAACGTAGGTCTAGACCCAAACATTTGTTTGATAAATTTGATAAGCATAATAATAACTAGAAGTTAGTATGAAAAGAATACAAACTTTCTTTACTAAAACCGTGTAGAACAGCTAAATTTTGTACGTTCTCAAAATTACATGAAATTTGCCCGAAACGTAGGTCTAAACCCATGCATTTGTGTGGTAAATTTGCTAAGCGTAATAATAACTACAAGTTAGTACGAAAGGGAAACAAACTTTTTTTAATAAAACCGTGTAAAACAGTTAAATTTTGAACGTTCACAGAATTTCACGAAATTTGACCCAAGCGTAGTTTTCGACCAATGCATTTATGTGGTAAATTTGCTATCCGGACTAATAACTACAAGTTAGTATGAAAGACAAACAAATATTGTTTAATAAACCGTGTAAAATAACTAAATTTTGAACATTCTCAAAATTCCATGAAACTTGAATCAAACGTTGGTCTAAACCCATGCATATGTGTGGTAAATTTGGTAAGCGTAATAATAACTACAAGTTAGTACGAAAGGGAAACAAACGTTTTTTAATAAAACCTTGTAAAACAGCTAAATTTTGAACGTTCACAGAATTTCACGAAACTTGACCCAAGCGTAGTTTTCGACCAATGCATTTATATGGTAAATTTGCTATCCGGACTAATAACTACAAGTTAGTATGAAAGACAAACAAACATTCTTTAATAAAACCGTGTAAAATAACTAAATTTTGAACATTCTCAAAATTCAATGAAACTTGAATCAAACGTTGGTCTAAACCCATGCATATGTGTGGTAAATTTGGTAAGCGTAATAATAACTACAAGTTAGTTCGAAAGGAAAATAAACTTTCTTTCATAAAGCAATGTAAAACAGCTAAATTTACTTAATGTAAAACTGATGATAACATTGTTGTACTGTACTATTATTTTACTTGATTAAACTTATATTTACCCAAAAAAAAATAACTAAATTATGAACGTTCTCAGAATTCCACAAAACTTGACCCAAAAGTAGGTCTAGGCCCATGCATTCGTGTGGTAAATTTGCTAAGCGTAATAATAACTACAAGTTAGTACGAAACAGAAACAAACTTTCTTTAATAAAACGGTGTAAAATAGTAAAATTTCTACGTTCTCAGAATTCCATGAAACTTGACCCAAACGTAGGTCTAGACCCATGCATTTGTTTGGTAAATTTGTTAAGCATAATAATAACTAGAAGTTAGTATGAAACGAAAAGAAACTTTCTATAATAAAACCGTGTAGAACAGCGAAATTTTGTACGTTCTCAAAATTACATGAAACTTGCCCGAAACGTAGGTCTAAACCCATGCATTTGTGTGGTAAATTTGCTAAGCGTAATAATAACTACTAGTTAGTACGAAAGAGAAACAAACTTTCTTTAATAAAACTGTGTAAAATAGCTAAATTTGGACGTTCTCATAATTACACGAAACATGACCCAAACGTAGGTCTAGACACGTGCATTTGTTTGGTAAATTTCATAAGCGTAATAAGAAAGGAAACAAACTTTATTTAATAAAACCATGTATAACAGCTAAATTTTGAACGTTCTCAAAATTCCACAAAACTGGCCCCAAATGTAGGTCTACATCCATGCATTTGTGTGGTAACTTTGCTAAGCGTAATAATAACTACAAGTTAGTACGAAAGGGAAACAAACTTTTTTTAATAAAACCGTGTAAAACAGCTAAATTTTGAACGTTCACAGAATTTCACGAAACTTGACCCAAGCGTAGTTCTCGAC
>NW_011628426.1:5887-7567 GCF_000512975.1 Sesamum indicum
CATGCCATGCATTCGTAAATTTGCTAAGCGTAATGATAACTACAAGTTAGTACGAAAGGGAAACTAACTTTCTTTAATAAAACGGCGAAACGTAGGTCTAAACCCATGCATTTGTGTGGTAAATTTGCTAAGCGTAATAATAACTACTAGTTAGTACGAAAGAGAAACAAACTTTCTTTAATAAAACTGTGTAAAATAGCTAAATTTTGACGTTCTCATAATTACACGAAACTTGACCCAAACGTAGGTCTAGACACGTGCATTTGTTTGGTAAATTTCATAAGCGTAATAAGAAAGGAAACAAACTTTCTTTAATAAAACCATGTGAAACAGCTAAATTTTGAACGTTCTCAAAATTCCACGAAAACGTAGGTCTAAACCCATGCATTTGTGTGGTAAATTTGCTAAGCGTAATAATAACTACAAGTTAGTACGAAAGGGAAACAAACTTTTTTTAATAAAACCGTGTAAAATAGCTAAATTTTGAACGTTCACAGAATTTCACGAAACTTGACCCAAGCGTAGTTTTCGACCAATGCATTTATGTGGTAAATTTGCTATCCGGACTAATAACTATAAGTTAGTATGAAAGACAAACAAACATTCTTTAATAAAACCGTGTAAAATAACTAAATTTTGAACATTCTCAAAATTCCATGAAACTTGAATCAAACGTTGGTCTAAACCCATGCATATGTGTGGTAAATTTGGTAAGCGTAATAATAACTACAAGTTAGTTCGAAAGGAAAATAAACTTTCTTTCATAAAACAATGTAAAACAGCTAAATTTACATAATGTAAAACTGATGATAACATTGTTGTGCTGTACTGTTATTTTACTTGATTAAACTTATATTTACCCAAAAAAAAAAAAATAACTAAATTATGAACGTTCTCAGAATTCCACAAAACTTGACCCAAAAGCAGGTCTAGGCCCATGCATTCGTGTGGTAAATTTGCTAAAAGGAATAATAACTACAAGTTAGTACGAAAGGGAAACAAACTTTTTTAAATAAAACGGTGTAAAACAGTAAAATTTCTACGTTCTCAGAATTCAATGAAACTTGACCCAAACGTAGGTCTAGACCCATGCAAATAGTTTGGTAAATTTGTTAAGCATAATAATAACTAGAAGTTAGTTTGAAAGGAAAACAAACTTTCTATAATAAAACCGTGTAGAACAGCTAAATTTTGTACGTTCTCAAAATTACACGAAACTTGCCCGAAACGTAGGTCTAAACCCAAGCATTTGTGTGGTAAATTTGCTAAGCATAATAATAACTACTAGTTAGTACGAAAGAGAAACACACTTTCATTAATAAAACTGTGTAAAATAGCTAAATTTTGACGTTCTCATAATTACACGAAACTTGACCCAAACATAGGTCTAGACACGTGCATTTGTTTGGTAAATTTCATAAGCGTAATAAGAAAGGAAACAAACTTTCTTTAATAAAACCATGTGAAACAGCTAAATTTTGAACGTTCTCAAAATTCCACGAAACTGGCCCCAAATGTAGGTCTACACCCATTCATTTATGTGATAAATTTGCTAAGTGTAACAATAACTACAAGTTAGTACGAAAGGGAAACAAACTTTTTTTAATACAACCGTGTAAAACAGCTAAATTTTGAACGTTCTCAGAATTTCACGAAACTTGACCAAATGTTAGTTCTCGA
>NW_011628427.1:0-1321 GCF_000512975.1 Sesamum indicum
TCTCACCAAATAATATATGTATTATTATATGTATATATTTATGTATTATATATATAATATTATTATTAATTAATTTATTTATTTAAACTTTTCTCAAAATACCATTTACGTCCTTCCTAATTTTCTTAATTAATATGAATTGTCCCAAAATATTATAACGAACTCCAATTCAATCCGTTCAAATTTTATTATATTCCAATTATAACCCATAATTTATGTACTAATTAACTAAGTTTCATAAAAATTTACCAATTGATCCCCCAATTATATATTATAATTTTTGGGGCGTCACATGGGGTGTGTGTGTGTGGTGTGTGTGTGTGTGTGTGGGATGTGTGTGTGTGTGTGTGTATGCATGTGGAGTGTGTGGGTGGGTGTGTGTGTTTGGGATGGGGTGTCTGTGTGTCTCATGATAGAACATGTTTACTTTCATTCTGAATATAGAAGAAATGAGGTGTTGCTTTTGTCTTCAGCGCCAACGAATGCCATCTGCATCTTATTACATTTGTCATTGTCCTTCAATTTCTAAGTCTTCATTTTTATCTACACAATCTTTTTTCTCGTGCAGGATGTCACCATAGTTTCGTAATATTTTATGCTAATTACTGGTATTGTGTGTGTTTGTGGTGTATTTTTGTCCTTTGTAATATTTTTGTGTGATTGCATAGATGTGTATTCTCATTTTTATTTACCTGATATGAAATAGTATTTATTGAAATAAGAGCAATAACAGGACCGGAGAGAGTGCATTGCCCTCTTTTTTTTTTCTTTTAATAAATCTCGTTAGCAAGAGTGGTCTTGGATTGATTTAATTTACTAGAGGGGATATAGTTAGGAAAAATGAGTGGAGGATTGATAAAATCTGATAACTGCCTTGGGTGGTTATGATATGCTAACCAATTCTTGAATTGGTTGACAACGACCATTACAAAATATTGTAGTTTTGAACCCTCACTTTGGTATGTTTAGCCATTTTGATTTCCTTCCTGCTAATAGCGGTCTCTATAATTTTCACCCTTGAATCACATGGTAGTTTCTGTGGCATCACCGTGATTTTTGGGTAAATGGAAGAGGGAGAATGGTGTTTTTGCTCATGAATAGGATTAGCTTCTACAATGGGTGATATGTCATGTGCTTTTAGGGTTCCTCTAAACTGCTGCTCAGCGTGCTCTATTCAATCTTTAATCTGGTGATTGATGAGCTTCTTGATGAAAACCACTTCAGCTTAGTAGACAATGCATAGTTTGGTGCATTTGCTGTTTTTCAGTTTGATGTAATGTATCATTGTAATTGCTTTATTATTTTGGTTGTAACAATTCTG
>NW_011628427.1:1473-2241 GCF_000512975.1 Sesamum indicum
TTAACTATTACTGCTCTATTGAACCCAGTGTTATTATTGGAGCAAAGAAAGTTGCAACATTTCCCAGTGTGTTTTACATATGTAATAGTATTAGGGCAATGATTTTTTCATTAATATTATCTAGTTTCTGGATCAACCACTCTGAAAATTAAGATCTATTGTAGCAGGTTTCTGTTGAGATCATGATGTCAACGAATATATTTTTATATGTTATGATCAGCTACTGCATTTCTTTTTCAATTTTATCGTCCACAAACTTGAGAAGTTTTGCTTAATGATGGCCCCTCCTTGTTTTGAACTTTTTATTTCCTTGTTTGTCCATCTTTTTTTTATGTGGTGTTTGAGTGTCTGTGGGGTGTGTGTGTGTGTGTGGGGTGTGTGTGTGTGTGTGTGTGGGGTGTGTGTGTGTGCATGGGGTGTGTGTGTGTGTGTGTGTCTGCGTGTGGGGTGTGTGTGTGTGTGTGTGTATGCGTGTGGAGTGTGTGGGTGGGTGTGTGTGTTTGGGGTGGGGTATGTGTGTGTGTGTGTCTCACGATAGAACATATTTTACTTTCATTTTGAATAGTCTAATACGATGAACAGTCTGCCTTAAACTGGTTCAACACTTAATCAGCTCGAGTGCCACACCATGCTGGCACCCATGCACACTGACAGGCAAATCAGCCATGCCAACGTCTGATAGAGCTTCAAGGGGCTTATAGGAGCATCGTCTAAGGCTGATCCGCCATTTGCTTCCAAATATCAAGAATGCTGAGGCATGGCCTTCTC
>NW_011628427.1:2360-2727 GCF_000512975.1 Sesamum indicum
GCGCATGCATTTTGTGGAAAGAGGAGAAATTATTCGTTGCTTCCTTGCAAGCAGAATTATCAATCCAGGGCCTTCATCAAATCGAAGTGCTTCTTACGCATATCTACGAACTTCGGATGCCATGAAAACGCTGCAGGTGGAGGACAACTGAATTTGATGATTTTTTACAAAGGCCCAAGTCGGGACCGAAAAATTTTATTATTTTAGAGAGTTTATTAATTTATAGAGTATTAATTTATAGAGATTTTACTGTATCTTGTTAGCAAGAGTGGTCTTGGATTGATTTAATTTACTAAAGGGGATATAGTAAGGAAAAATGAGTGGAGGATTGATAAAATCTGATAACTGCCTTGGGTGGTTATGATAT
>NW_011628427.1:4325-7559 GCF_000512975.1 Sesamum indicum
TTGGCTTGAGATGTAGATATGGGCGGAGCAATGGCCCTATGGTCTATCAAATTCAACGGGATCTATCACTGACTGCTTATGCGTGCAAAACAGCTAAATTCTGAACATTCGCAAACTTCGACGAATCTTGACCCAAACGTTGCTCTAGACCAAAGAATTTGTTTGTTAAATTTTTTAAACGAAATAATAACTACAAGTTTGTATAAAAGGCAAACAAACTTGCTTTTATAAAACCGTGCAAAATAGCTAAATTTTGAACATTCTCAGAATTCGACAAAACGAAACGTTGGTCTAGACCCAAGTATTTGTGGGTTAAATTTGCTAAGTGTAATAATAACTATAAGTTTGTATAAAAGGGAAATAAACTTGCTTTAATAAACCGTGCAAAACAGCTAAATTTTTAATGTTTTCAAAATTCGATGAAACATGACCCAAACGTTGCTCTAGACCCAACAATTTGTATGTTAAATTTTCTAAGCGTAATAATAACTACAAGTTTGTATAAAAGGGAAACAAACTTGCTTTAATAAACTGTGCAAAACAGCTAAATTTTTAATGTTTTCAAAATTCGATGAAACATGACCCAAACGTTGCTCTAGACCCAACAATTTGTATGTTAAATTTTCTAAGCGTAATAATAACTACAAGTTTGTATAAAAGGGAAACAAACTTGCTTTAATAAAACTGTCCAAAACAGCTAAATTTTGAACATTTTAAGAATTCAACGAAACTTTATTATTACGCTTAACAAATTTACCACACAAATTCTTGGTTCTATACCAACGTTTGGGTCAAGTTTCATCGAATAATGAGAACATTCAAAATTTTGCTATTTTGCTATCATCAATCAGCCTGAGCGCATATATTCCCGTTCTTCCGCGACGCACATTGTCTGCTAGTCTGCCGCAAGTAGGGTGCTGCCTGCCGCACAACTTGATGTCGTCTAAACATTGGATGTTGCCTGCGCGTGCAACTTCCTGCCCTTTGAACGTCGTGTCCTACATAAGTGCATGACATCCGGTCTCACTGCAAATGCATGCGGCCTGTGTGGGCGGCACCTTTCTTTGTTGCAACTCAAGTGCTATCTTCACTAAACTCGGGTACCATTTAGCCAACCCCCGCAACCTTCCATGCAAAGCCCCTATCCACACATACCCACAATCATTCACCACTGTAGAACAAGGCTACGACACCAACGTATTGTTGCTCACACCTCTGCACAGCTAATCGTCACTCTAATACGATGAACAGTCTGCCTTAAACTGGAACAACACTTAACCAGCTCTAGTGCCACACCATGCTGGCACCCATGCACACTGACAGGCAAACCTGTCATACCAACGTCTGATAGAGCTTCAAGGGGCTTATAGGAGCATCGTCTATGGCTGATCCGCCATTTGCTTCCAAATATCAAGAATGCTGAGGCATGGCCTTCTCGGGTAGTATAACATGGCCCCTTTGTTCCAGATTACCCCGTCCACAATTAACACCCTGTCTTCACAATATTGGTTTCTTCTTTACATGGATGGGAAATCCTCTCATGTAGCGGGCCTAGCGTAGCGATCGAGGGAGAGAGCGGCTTCCTAGTTGGAAGGCGCGAGAGACCGAATAACGGGGAGGGGGGGGGGGGGGGGGGGAGGGCGACAGCGAGGGAGAGAGAGATTAGCAGTAGACTAGTAGTGTAAGAAAGGCGAGACGACGAATACAAAAAGTCACTATCCGAAAGAATTGTACTGTAGAGCACGGGGCGTAAAGGAGAAAAAGCAGAACTCAGATATTATGTGGATTTCTTTTTTCCTTTTTCTTTGAAAATAATCCCAAAAAGAAATAAATAAATAAATATCAATCACCAGCAATCATTCCATTTCAGCCTCTCATTCCCTTTATCTTCTTCTGCCCATCAAATTCTCCACCAAACCAGCGGCGGAGGTGGAACGAAATGGGCAGCGCCGACGCTCGCGGCGGGGGGCGTTGGTGGTTGGGGAGTACTCCGATTCTCTGAGGAATTTGGAGTTGAGACGGCGCTCTGGTTTGGCTTTTATCCCTGTGTGGGCTTCTCATGGTAACGAGCATAAAGTTTGTAAACTTGTTAAGTCTCTATATGGACTTAAACAAGCACCCAAACAGTGGCATGAAAAGTTTGATAAAACTATTCTTGCGTTCGGCTTCACTGTAAATGAGAATGATAAATGCATATACTGCAAGATTAAAGGAGATAAACTGATAATTCTATGTCTGTATGTGGATGATATTCTATTAATAGGGTCATGTCTAGATATTATTACCGAAACCAAGTCATTTTTTAAAAATAAGTTTGAAATGAAGGATATGGGTGAGGCTAATGTGATTCTTGGCATCAAGTTGACTCGGTCAACTGATGGAATAGCCAATTCTCAGTCTCATTATGTTGAGAAGATAATTGAGAAATTTGGTTATCAAAACAGTAGAATTGCTAAAACACCATATGATCCTTCTGTAGCTTTATTCAAAAATGAAAGTGGTGTTTCGGTTGCACAGCTAAGGTATTCCCAAATTATTGGGAGCTTACAGTATCTGGCAAAAGGCACGAGACCGTCTAGATATTATTACCGAAACCAAGTCATTTTTTAAAAATAAGTTTGAAATGAAGGATATGGGTGAGGCTAATGTGATTCTTGGCATCAAGTTGACTCGGTCAACTGATGGAATAGCCAATTCTCAGTCTCATTATGTTGAGAAGATAATTGAGAAATTTGGTTATCAAAACAGTAGAATTGCTAAAACACCATATTATCCTTCTGTAGCTTTATTCAAAAATGAAAGTGGTGTTTCGGTTGCACAGCTAAGGTATTCCCAAATTATTGGGAGCTTACAGTATCTGGCAAATGGCACGAGACCAGATATATCTTTTTCTGTCTTTAAGCTGGCTAGATACACTAGTTGCCCTGATAAAACTAATTGGGGTGCCTTGGATAGAGTACTAAGGTACCTAAAGGGCACGGTGTCACTTGCCATACATTATGGTAGATTCCCTGTTGTTCTTGAGGGATATAATGATGCTAGCTGGATAGCCAAAAACTCCGGGAGTAATAGGTGCTCAGGATATGTTTTTAACTTAGGTGGGGGCGCAGTCTCCTGGAAGTCTGCAAAACAGACTTTGATAACCCGGTCTACGTTTGAAGCTGAGTTATGTGCGTTAGATACGAATGGTACCGAGGCAGAATGGCTATTTTGGTTGTTATCACAACTTCCCGT
>NW_011628428.1:0-1254 GCF_000512975.1 Sesamum indicum
AAAACAAGTAAATTTTGAACGTTCTTCGAATTCGACGAAATTCGACCCAAACGTTGGTCTACACCCAAGAAATTGTGTCGTAAATTTGCTAAGCTGTGCAAAACAGCCTAATTTTGAACGTTCTTAGAATTCGATGAAACTTAACCCAAATGTTGGTCTAGACCAAAGAATTTGTGTGGTAAGTTTGCTAAGCTTAATAATAACTACAAGTTTATATCAAAGGGAAACAAAATTGCTCTAATAAAACCGAGCAAAACACCTAAATTTTGAACGTTCTCAGAATTCGACGAAGGTTGACCCAAACATTGGTCTAGACCCAAGAATTTGTGTGGTAAATTTGCTAAGCGTAATAATAACTACAAAGTTGTATAAAAGGGAAACGAACTTGCTCTAATAAAACCGTGTAAAACAGCTAAATTTTGAACGTTCTCAGAATTCGACGAAACTTGACCCAAACGTTGGTCTAGACCCAAGAATTTGTGTGCTAAATTTGTTGAGCGTAATAATAATTACATGTTTTTTTTTTACATTTATTAATGAAAATTACATTTTACCAAAAAAATAATAATTTCAAGTTTGTATAAAAGGGAAACGAACTTTCTTTAATAAAATCGTGCAAAACAGCTAAATTTTGAACGTTCTAAGAATTCGACGAAACTTGACGCAAACGTCTAGACCCAAGAATTTGTATTGTAAATTTGCTAAGCGTAATAATAGTTACAAGTTTGTATAAAAGGGAAACGAACTTGCTTTAATAAAACAGTGTAAAACAAGTAAATTTTGAACGTTCTTAGAATTCGACGAAATTCGACCCAAACGTTGGTCTACACCCAAGAATTTGTGTCGTAAATTTGCTAAGCTTAATAATAACTACAAGTTTGTATAAAAGAGAAACAAAATTGTTCTAATAAAACAAACAGCTAAATTTTGAACGTTCTTAGAATTCGACGAAATTTGACCCAAAACTCGGTCTACACCCAAGAATTTGTGTGGTAAATTTGCTAACCTTAATAATAACTACAAGTTTGTATAAAAGGGAGACAAAATTGTTCTAATAAAACCATGCAAAACATCTAAATTTTGAACGTTATCAGAATTTGATGAAACTTGACCCAAACGTTAGTCTAGATCCATGAATTTGTGTGGTAAATTTGCTAAGCATAATAATAATTAGAAGTTTTTACAAAATGGAAACAAACCTGCTCTAATAATACCGCGTAAAACACCTAAATTTTGAACATCCTCAGAATTCGA
>NW_011628428.1:1384-1682 GCF_000512975.1 Sesamum indicum
CCAAGAATTTGTGTGGTAAATTTTGTAAGCTTAATAATAACTACAAGTTTGTATAAAAGAGAAACAAAATTGTTCTAATAAAACCATGCAAAACATCTAAATTTTGAACGTTATCAGAATTCGACGAAACTTGACCCAAATGCTGGTCTAGACCCATGAATTTGTGTGGTAAATTTGCTAAGCAAAATAATAACTACAAATTTGTATAAAATGGAAACAAACTTGCTCTAATAAAATCGTGTAAAACACCTAAATTTTGAACGTTCTCAGAATTCGACGAAACTTGACCCAAACGTTG
>NW_011628428.1:4200-7530 GCF_000512975.1 Sesamum indicum
AAACTTGACCCAAACGTTGGTCTAGACCCAAGAATTTGTGTGGTAAATTTGCTAAGCTTAATAATAACTACAAGTTTGTATAAAAGAGAAACAAAATTGTTCTAATAAAACCATGCAAAACATCTAAATTTTGAACGTTATCAGAATTCGACGAAACTTGACCCAAATGCTGGTCTGGACCCATGAATTTGTGTGGTAAATTTGCTTAGCAAAATAATAACTACAAATTTGTATAAAATGGAAACAAACTTGCTCTAATAAAACCGTGTAAACCACCTAAATTTTGAACGTTCTCAGAATTCGACGAAACTTGACCCAAACGTTGCTCTAGACCTAAGAATTTGTGTGGTAAATTTGCTAAACTTAATAATAACTACAAATTTGTATAAAAGGAAAACGAACTTGCTTTAGTAAAACCATGTAAAACAGCTAAATTTTGAACGTTCTTAGAATTCGACGAAATTTGACCCAAACGTTCGTCTAGACCCAAGAATTTATGTGGTAAATTTTCTAAGCTTAATAATAACTACAAGTTTGTATAAAAGGGAAACAAAATTGTTCTAATAAAACTGTGCAAAACAGCTAAATTTTGAACGTTCTTTGAATTCGATCAAACTTAACCCAAATGTTGGTCTAGACCAAAGAATTTGTGTGGTAAGTTTTGCTAAGCTAATAATAACTACAAGTTTATATAAAAGGGAAACAAAATTGCTCTAATAAAACCGAGCAAAACAGCTAAATTTTGAACGTTCTCAGAATTCGACGAATGTTGACCCAAACATTGGTCTAGACCCAAGAATTTGTGGGGTAAATTTGCTAAACGTAATAATAACTACAAATTTGTATAAAAGGGAAACGAACTTGCTCTATTAAAACCGTGTAAACAGCTAAATTGTGAACGTTCTCAGAATTCGACGAAACTTGACCCAAACGTTGGTCTAGACCCAAGAATTTGTGTGCTAAATTTGCTGAGCGTAATAATAATTACAAGTTTTTTTTTTTACATTTATTAATGAAAATTACATTTTACCAAAAAAATAATAATTACAAGTTTGTATAAAAGGGAAACGAACTTGCTTTAATAAAACCGTGCAAAACAGCTAAATTTTGAACGTTCTCAAAATTCGATGAAACTTGACCCAAACGTCTAGACCCAAGAATTTGTATTGTAAATTTGCTAAGCGTAATAATAGTTACAAGTTTGTATAAAAGGGAAACGAACTTGCTTTAATAAAACAGTGTAAAACAAGTAAATTTTGAACGTTCTTAGAATTCGACGAAATTCGACCCAAACGTTGGTCTACACCCAAGAATTTGTGTCGTAAATTTGCTAAGCTTAATAATAACTACAAGTTTGTATAAAAGGGAAACAAAATTGTTCTAATAAAACTGTACAAAACAACTAAATTTTGAACGTTCTTAGAAATTCGACGAAATTTGACCCAAAACTCGATCTACACCCAAGAATTTGTATGGTAAATTTGCTAAGCTTAATAATAACTACAAGTTTGTATAAAAGGGAGACAAAATTGTTCTAATAAAACCATGCAAAACATCTAAATTTTGAACGTTATCAGAATTCGATGAAACTTGACACAAACGTTAGTCTAGACCCATGAATTTGTGTGGTAAATTTGCTAAGCATAATAATAATTAGAAGTTTGTACAAAATGGAAACAAACCTGCTCTAATAATACCGCGTAAAACACCTAAATTTTGAACATCCTCAGAATTCGATGACACTTGACCCAAACGTTGGTCTAGACCCAAGAATTTGTGTGGAAAATTTGCTAAACTTAATAATAACTACAAGTTTGTATAAAAGGGAAACAAACTAGTTTTAATAAAACCGTGCAAAACAGCTAAATTATGAACGCTTTCAGAATTCGAGAAAACTTTACCCAACGTTGGTCTACACCCAAGAATTTGTGTGGTAAATTTGCTAAGCTTAATAATAACTACAAGTTTGTATAAAAGAGAAACAAAATTGTTCTAATAAAACCATGCAAAACATCTAAATTTTGAACGTTATCAGAATTCGACGAAACTTGACCCAAATGCTGGTCTAGACCCATGAATTTGTGTGGTAAATTTGCTAAGGAAAATAATAACTACAAATTTGTATAAAATGGAAACAAACTTGCTCTAATAAAATCGTGTAAAACACCTAAATTTTGAACGTTCTCAGAATTCGACGAAACTTGACCCAAACGTTGCTCTAGACCTAAGAATTTGTGTGGTAAATTTGCTAAGCTTAATAATAACTACAAGTTTGTATAAAAGGAAAACGAACTTGCTTTAGTAAAACCATGTAAAACAGCTGAATTTTGAACGTTCTTAGAATTTGACGAAATTTGACCCAAACGTTCGTCTAGACCCAAGAATTTATGTGGTAAATTTGCTAAGCTTAATAATAACTACAAGTTTGTATAAAAGGGAAACAAAATTGTTCTAATAAAACTGTGCAAAACAGCTAAATTTTGAACGTTCTTTGAATTCGATCAAACTTAACCCAAATGTTGGTCTAGACCAAAGAATTTGTGTGGTAGGTTTGCTAAGCTTAATAATAACTACAAGTTTATATAAAAGGGAAACAAAATTGCTCTAATAAAACCGAGCAAAACAGCTAAATTTTGAACGTTCTCAGAATTCGACGAAGGTTGACCCCAACGTTGCTCTACACCCAAGAATTTGTGTGGTAAATTTGCTAAGCTTAATAATAACTACAAGTTTGTATAAAAGAGAAACAAAATTGTTCTAATAAAACCATGCAAAACATCTAAATTTTGAAAGTTATTAGAATTCGACGAAACTTGACCCAAATGCTGGTCTGGACCCATGAATTTGTGTGGTAAATTTGCTTAGCAAAATAATAACTACAAATTTGTATAAAAGGAAAACGAACTTGCTCTATTAAAACCGTGTAAAACAGCTAAATTTTGAACGTTCTCAGAATTCGACGAAACTTGACCCAAACGTTGCTCTAGACCTAAGAATTTGTGTAGTAAATTTGCTAAACTTAATAATAACTACAAGTTTGTATAAAAGGAAAACGAACTTGCTTTAATAAAACAATGTAAAACAGCTAAATTTTGAACGTTCTTAGAATTCGACGAAATTTGACCCAAACGTTCGTCTAGACCCAAGAATTTATGTGGTAAATTTGCTAAGCTTAATAATAACTACAAGTTTGTATAAAAGGGAAACAAAATTGTTCTAATAAAACCGTGCGAAACAGCTAAATTTTGAACGTTCTTAAAATTCGATGAAACTTAACCCAAATGTCGGTCTAGACCAAAGAATTTGTGTGGTAAGTTTGCTAAGCTTAAT
>NW_011628429.1:0-7525 GCF_000512975.1 Sesamum indicum
TGAGAGAAAGCTCGAGGAACAGGGTCCTATCGTAAAGCAAGAAATAGATAAAAGGAAAGAAGTGAAGATTTCCAATCCTGAGTCTTCACCAAACGAAGAGCATAGAAGTGCATTTGGGGAGAAGACCAAGGCTAACAACCCATAAAGGAGTTATACAAATGATTGCAGGGGGTCCAAGTGGAGGTGACTCCCATCATGTTAGAAAAGCTCAAGTCAAAGTGGCACATGGCATAACTATAAAATAGATATGGAATGTAGAAATGATGGAGGACACCCCCTCATCCAGTTCAAAAAGGCAGAACGGTCGGGTCCCAAAAGCTTTCATAACAATGCTCTGGTCATCACGGCATTATTAGCCAACTATGAAGTAGAACACATCTTAGATTCGGGAAGTTCTGCAGACATATTGTTCGGAATAGCATATGATCAGATGCAGTTGGGGGACACCCCCTGGAAAAAATGAGCACCTCCGTGTACTGTTTTGCGGGAGAGGTAGTCCACCCGGGAGGGATGGTGTCACTCCCATTGACTGTAGGTGCTGGCACCTCTTGAAAGATGTGCCTGTTGAAATTTTTAGTAGTAGATACCCCCTCAGCCTACAACATCATTTTGGGGAGACCCACCCTCAACGCTTTTCTAACTGTAATTTCCACTTATCATATGAAAATCAAATCCCCTACACTTGGAGGTGTAGGATAAGTATAAGGAGATCCCCTCTTCAATCCTGCTAATGTTATGTTGAAGCTGTACACAAAGGGAAAAAAAGGAACAAGGATGAGATGCCTAAGGATGCTCCCCCAAGCAAACGTGAGAAGAGGATTGTAGAAGATAAAGAAAACGAGGGGTGTCCCCCAAGGTTCAGTCTGCTGAGGAATTAATGAATGTTAAACTTGTACCTGGAGATCCCAAAAAATTTACACGAATCGATTCTCAGATTGAGGATGTAATACATGAAGAAATAATTCAATGCTTGCATCGTAGTGTAGACATCTTTGATGGACCCCCCAAGACTTAGAAGGGATCAATCTTAACATCATAAGTCACCATCTCAATATATATACCAACATCAAGCTGGTGAAATAAAAAAGCTGGTACTTTAGGCCTGAAAAAATAGAATAATCCAAATTGAAGTTGACAAATTATTGGCGACAGGACACATAAAAAAAATACAATTTCTCAAATGGCTATCCAATATCGTATTAGTACCCAAACTAGGGGGGAAATGGAGAATGTGCATTGACTTCAGGGACCTCAACAAGACGTGCCCTAAGAATTTTTATCCTTTAACTCGAATTGATCAATTGGTGGATTTCACATTAGGATGTGGATTGTTAAGCGTGATGGATGCATTTAAAGGATATCACCAAATAATGTTGGCCACACAAGATCTTAAAAGAGTCAATTTCATCGCTTCCGCGGGAACAGTTCGTTATGTGGCCATGCCATTTAATCTAAAGAATGCTGGAGCCACCTCCAACGTTTGGTAGATAAAATATTTCATCCACAAATTGGAAGGAACGTCGAAGTGTACTTGGACAACATGCTAGTAAAAAGTAAAGAGACCAAAGACCAAGTTGTGTACTTAGAAGAAACATTCTCTGTTTTGAGGAACTATCGACTAAAGCTCATTCCTGAAAAATGCACCTTTGGAGTAAAAGGGGGACGCTTCCTCAGATTTATGGTCACCCAATGAGGGATCGAGATTAACTCCCTCAAGATCAAAGCTATTCTGGACATGAAGGCCCCCTCCAACACTAATGAAGTCCAAAGACTAACTGGGAGAGTGGCGGCACTCATTCGTTTTATCACCAAGTCGGTAGAGAAAAGTTAACCCTTTTTCAAAGTCCTATGGAAGGCAAAGAATTTTGAGTAGGACAATGTGGGTCTACAAGCCTTTGAAGAGCTTAAAAGATATTTAGCGGGACCCCCTTTACTGGTGAAACCATCTCCAGGGGATACTCTTTATGTGTACGTATCAGCCACCCCCAAGCTATCAGCTCTATCCTTATTCACCAAGATAATGGGAAATAAATGCCGATTTATTACATCAGTAAAGTACTCAATGGAGTGGAAGGACGATACACCCTTATCGAAAAAATAGCCCTCGCACACGTCATCACTATTAGAAGACTCTGACCCTATTTTCTCTCGCATCCCATTGGAGCAAAAACCAATCTGCCTCTAAAGCAAACACTGGGTAAGCCAAATACATCAGGAAACTTGTAAAATAGGTGGTAGAATTAAGTGAGTATGATATCTGTTACCCACCCCAAACTACCATCAAGGCCCAGGCTTCAGCCGACTTTGACTCTAAGACAGTAGGAACGTTTGAAGAAGACGCTCCCCAAGCTAAAAAATGGCTATTTCATATAGATGGGTCATCCACAATTCAGGGTAATGGTGCAGACATAGTCACACTTCTCGTCAAGGAGAGAATTTAGAATTTTCCATTAAGTTCGAGTTTAATGCCTCCAACAATGAGTTCAAATACGAAGCACTTGTAACAAGTCTCATAATGGCGCATGAAGTAGGAGTTAGGCACTTAATAGCTTATTCAAATTCACAACTAATAGTCAAACAAGTAGAGGGCTCATATGAAGCTAAGGAAGAAAAAATGATTATCTACAATAGATAGCGGAGTTAAAAATAGGATTTGAAAGTTTTCAGATTGTTCCCAACGGAAGAAAATGTCAAAGAAGATTGCCTTTCCAAGTTGACTAGTGCTTTAGAAGATTGTCAGACGAGGCACATTAACATACAATATCTTCCCAAAACCAGAGCTCCAACTAATATTCAAGAAATATCCTTTGCAGGAGATTGGAGGACACCTATTATTCAATGGCTTGAAGATGGATTCCTTCCAGATAATAGGTGGGAAGCAGCAAGACTCAGGGCCCGAGCTTCTCTTTTCCTGCTACAAGGAGGGTCTTCTACATGAAATCTTTGACACACCCTCTACTCCGGTATTTGTCGTAGCAAGAAGGAATACATACTATTAAAGAAATACACAGTGGTTGCTGTGGAGCGCATGCAAGAACATGGATCCTCGCTAATAAAGCATTACGGGCGGGATACTTCTAGCCTTCCATGAAACAAGACATACGACAACTGGTGAGCAAATGTGAGAAGTGTCAGAAGAACTCCTCCCACATACATCAACCTGCGGAACCCCTCATAACTATGTTGTCACCATGTCCCTTCGCACAATGGGGATAGATATCGTAGGGCCTTTCCCCCTAGCAAAGAAAATTTCTGCTAATAGCTATCGACTACTTCACTAAATGGGTAGAATCCGGGCCACATGCCCTTAGAAATTTATATGGAAGAATATTATCTGCCATTTTGGATTGCCGTGAGAGATAATCTAAGACAATGGCCGACAGTTCCAAGTTCACAAAATACAAGATTGGTGTAAAGGACTACACATTCGACAAAAATTCATATCAGTAGCACAACCCCAGTCCAATGGTCAAGTGGAGATCACTAACTGAATCCTCGTTTAAGGAATCAAGAGAAGATTAGAACATATTGGTGAAAATTGGATAGAAGAGTTATCTAGTGTCCTATGGGCATATCACACGACCCCCCGAAGGTCTGCGGGAATGGTTTATAGAACTGAGGCGATCATCCCTGCAGAATTTGGGGTACCCTCTCATAGGATTTAACATTTCTTTGAATAAAACAATACTGAGTTGTTAAAAGAAAATCTGGATCTTATTAAAGAATTCAAAGAGAAAGCTTTCATTCGCATTCAAATATACAAGAATACCATGATTAATGCCCATAATAGAAGAGTAAAAATAAGAAGTTTCCAACTCGAAGATCTAGTATTAAGAAGGGTGGACACCTTGAACCTAGTGGAAAAATTAAACCACACTTGGGAAGGACCCTTTGAAGTTATGGGAGTAATTGAACGAGGAGCGTATGAGTTAGAGGACCTTGAAGGGCGCATCACCTCATGTCCTTGGAACATACACAACCTCAAGAAATACTATGCATGAAGAAGAGCATCCCTTTCGCGTTCAAAGAATCCTCCAGTAAGTCCTCCTGAAGGATTCTCTCTAAACATGTTCCCCTAAAGGACATCCTTCAACAAGTCCTTCTGACGGACCCCCTCTAAATATGTCTTTCTAGAAGACATCCTCTAATAAGTCCTCTCAAGGACTTCCTCTAAACACGTCCCCTTGAAAGACATCTTTCAACAAGTCCTCCTAAAGGACTCCCTCTAAACATGTTTTTCCATCCAATGGATCTCTCTTCATAATTAATCTAATTACTTGTGCAATTAATTTTAAATTAATTCCTTGTTCCTTTCCGGTAATTTGTGTATGACTTTTTAGGTTCACCTTGCAGCTAGATTAGGGTTAGTGTCTAACACTATTATTAATTAAATCCAATTTAATCAATAATTTTTTATTAACTCTTAATCAAAAGAGCCCGTAAATGGGTGGCCGTCTAGCAATGGTTTATGACACGAGAGACTAAGTAAATTACCATGTGAACATTTAGGCTATCGAGTCCATACGGGTATGGTCCTTCCGTCTATCATCTCCCGGCCTTAGTCTAGGGTATCGTATTAGACCATCAGTTGTTCCACGTCTGTAGGTAGGTCTCTTGCTAGTGCAGATGCGAATACTCCTTTCTTTAGCCCATGGATGAGAATACTAATCATCATGTCTATCCGTAGGTCTTGTACTTCCAGTGTTTCATTATTAAATTGCCCAATGAAACTTCTTAAAGTTTCATTTTCCTTTTGTCTTATGGTAAAAAGATGAGTAGCGGATCGCTTCTGCTTCGCTTGCCAAGTGGAAAGTGATTTTTTGCACTAGTTGTTCTTGTGACTTTATGCTACCGAGGGTTAGACTAGTGAACCATTCCTGAGCTTTCCCTGTCAAAGTAGTAACGAATACTTTAGCGTTATTGGGGCCAGATTGCCCGTATAAATTCATTACCAAATCAAATGTTGTCACATGCTCCTGTGGATCTTTGGTTCCATCGTATTTAGGAAGGTCGGGCATTCTGAAGTGCGAATTTACTACTTCTGTCAAATTTTTATTGCAGAATGGAGAATTTTGGTGATGAGATACTATTTCTCCCCGCCTCTTGAGTTCATCGATCTACTTTCCTAGCATAGAGATTTGTTTCCCCACGTTATCTACCTCGGCTCATGAGATAGCAGGTCCTCTCTAATAGCTTCTATCGCGACTGCTTGATCCGACCCCAGAGGGTGTATGGTATCCCTTCTCGGTTTCTTTTCTACTTGTTCCTTTAGATATTTTTTTCAGGCTCTTTTTTCTTAAATAGTCTCTTTTTAGCAGTTTCTCTTTCAACTGAAAATTTAGTTCCCCGAGCGACTAAAAAGCAGAAACTTTGTTCACCATTTGTTCATCGATAGATTCATGCCGGTTTCGCTCTAATTTTCTGAAGAGTTTCTTCCCTCTTTCTTAGTTAATGGCCAACTAAAAATGACTCGTCTAATGTATCGGGCGAAACCAAAAAGGAAAAATGGGTGGATAAATGAATAGGGTCCGGTTGGGAGGCTTGGGCTTTATCTTCTGCATCGGGCCCAATTATTAATGGGCTTTCAGTCCATCGGTCCAAACTAAAATTATTTATCAATGCCAAATCTGTCCATACTCACAAACGGCGGCTAATAATACCACACACAATTTTTTTGTGAAGTCAAAAATACTCTTCATGATAAAATAATTTAACTTATTCAACTTTTCAAAATTTATATTAATTGATAAATTAAATTTTTTTTGTTAATGTAATGTACTGATTTATATATTTTACTTTATTTATGTACACAAATAGAATGTGACACGTCAAGTGTATATTAAAAAAAATTGTTGTGACAGTTGAAAATTAAATCAAACTATTACGTGCTTGAAAATTGAAAGTTTTTCTAGCTCAAGAATAAGAATTATTATTTTTTAAAAATTTAAAAAACTCACAAATCCTATTTTGTTCTTGTGTATATGAAAAAGTCTCATCAAATTATTATATTATTTAAATACATTATACAATGATGAGTGTATAAATATAACTTAAATTCTTACCAGCATCCATGCATAATATGTATTAACATGGAAAATATCTCTCATTATAATCAAAATTAAAAGCGTAAAATTCATATTAACCCTGTGATACTCAATATATTCGGATAAGTCCCTATGATTAAAAAAAAATCATATATAATCTCCTGTAAAATTTAAAAAGGTGCACATTTTCCTCCTTTAGAATTGTATCTCACGCATTAAAAGTGGGACTGTGTAAGTATTTTTTGCCCCTAAATGAGCAAACTACCAATATCTTTAAATAATACATATTTTAAAAATATAATATAAGTTATATGTATATAAGGATAAATGCATTTATGGTCCTCAAATACAGTCACCAATTCAATTTTGATCCTCAAACAATTTAAGGTTGCATTTATTAATATTAATGTGTCTAGACTTGGGCTTATGAGGAAGAGAGAGAAAAAGGTTTTGGAGATTGGATGCTATTTCTTTTCTTCTTTTTTCTAAAAAAAAATTATTGATTAATTACTATGTGGGCTTTTCGGTAATTTCAAGTTTCCTTTCAACAAATGTACAAATGGAAGAAAAAGATTTATGACAATTTAATTAAGAAGTTTGTAAAGTACTAGAAGGTGAACCCTCAGCATTGAATATTTCTTTTTAAGTGATAATAATTCACATAAAGTGAGACAAATACCCATACATCTGGTGCAATTTCAACCCATAATTTCAAACCTGTTTATGAAACATCGGTTCTAACCACTAGACTAGCACATTATGGGTGTTGAGCCTGGAATATGGGTGTACCGTAAAGTAGTGGTAGCCGACTTATGATATTTGATCCTGTGAAAATTGAACTTATTTTATTAATGTATTGACGAAACTACAGTGATCAAGTTAAAAAGTATCTCAACAAGTTTTGACGAAAGATCGAATTCATTTAATTATATTAAAGAAAAGAGTTAAATCTGTCCTAATTGTCCAACTTAATTAATAGTTGGCACATCAATGGCAAGAGGGTGTAGGACAAGAGTTAGGCTACTATAACACATGCCATTGCCATGTGATATGGGACTTATTAGTAATATTAAATTACTATAAGATGTAAAATCTACATCAAAGTGTGCTACTTGAAAACAACAAAAAGTAGGGGTAATTATTTTTCCTAAGGTTTGGTGTAATTAAGTATAAATTTTATGTAATTTGAAAAATTAATTTAGGTTTTATGATGTTTCTTTTTTTCTAATAAATAGATTTATTTATAGGTCAAAATTTATCGAATTTGTTGATATTAGTAAAAAAGTTAAATAAAAATACATATATAAACCCTATTGACTTAATACTGACTTATTACAAATCAAACAAATCTTTTCCAACCAAACTACCCTTATAGGTGTGAATATATACCTCCTCACATTCATTAACATGTAAAGATATATAAGGATAGTTTTGTCAGGAAAATATTTGTTTGACTTGCAATAAATCATTAATAAGTCAAT
>NW_011628430.1:0-7491 GCF_000512975.1 Sesamum indicum
AAGTGTAATAATAACTACAAGTTAGTGTAAAAGGGAAACAAACTTGTTTTAATAAAACCGTGCAAAATAGTAAACTTTTGAACATTCAAAGAATTCAACGAAACTTGACCCAATCGTAGGTCTAGACCCAATCATTTGTGTTGTAAATTTGCTAAGTGTAATAATAACTACAAGTTAATATAAAAGGGAAACAAACTTGCTTTAATAAAACCGTGCAAAACAGCTAAAGGACGAAACTTGACCCAAACGTTGGTCTAGACCAATGCATTGTGTTGTAAATTTGTTAAGCGTAATAATAACTACAAGTTAGTATAAAAGGGAAACAAACTTGTTTTAATAAAATCGTGCAAAACAGCTAAATTTTGAGCATTCTCATAATTCAACGAAACTTGACCCAAACGTAATTCTAGACCCAAGAATTTGTGTGTTAAATTTCTAAGCGTAATAGTAACCACAAGTTAGTATAAAAGGGAAACAAACTTGCTTTAGTATAACGTGCAGAACAGCTAAATTTTGAACGTTCTAAAAATTTTACGAAACTTGACCCAAACATAGATCTAGACCCAAGCATTTGTGTTATACATTTGCTAAGCGTAGTAATAACTACAAGTTAGAATAAAAGGGAAACAAACTTGCTTAGGGTAATAATAACTACAAGTTAGTGTAAAATGGAAACAAACTTGTTTTAATAAAACCGTGCAAAATAGTTAACTTTTGAACGTTCACAGAATTCAACGAAACTAGACCCAATCGTAGGTCTAGACCCAAGCATTTGTGTTGTAAATTTGCCAAGTGTAATAATAACTACAAGTTAATATAAAAGGGAAACAAACTTGCTTTAATAAAACCGTGCAAAACAGCTAAAGGACGAAACTTGACCCAAACGAAACTTGATCCAAACGTAGGTCTAGACCCAAGAGTTTGTGTGTTAAATTTTCTAAGCGTAATAATAACTACAAGTTAGTATAAAAGGGAAACAAACTTGTTTTAATAAAACCGTGCAAAACAACTAATTTTTTAAAGTTTCTCAGAATTCGATAAAACTTGACCCAATTGCAGGTCTAGACCCAAGCTTTGTGTTGTAAATTTGCTAAGCGTAATAATAACTACAAGTTAATATAAAAGGGAAACAAACTTGCTTTAATAAAACCGTGCAAAACAGCTAAATTATGAACGGACTTTGAATTGGACGAAACTTGACCCAAACGTTGGTCTAGACCAATGCATTGTGTTGTAAATTTGCTAAGCGTAATAATAACTTCAAGTTAGTATAAAAGGGAAACAAACTTGCTTTAATAAAAACGTGCAAAACAACTAACTTTTGAACGTTTTCAGAATTCGACGAAACTTGACCCAATTACAGGTCTAGACCCAAGCATATGTGTTGTAAATTTCCTAAGCGTAATAATAACTACAAGTTAATATAAAAGGGAAACAAACTGGCTTTAATAAAACCGTGCGAAACAGCTAAAGGACGAAACTTGACCAAAACGTTGGTCTAGTCCAATGCATTGTGTTGTAAATTTGCTAAGCGTAATAATACTACAAGTTAGTATAAAAGAGAAATAAACTTGTTTTAATAAAACCCTACAAAACAGCTAAATTTTGAGCATTGTCATAATTCGACGAAACTTGACCCAAACGTAATTCTAGACCCAAGAATTTGTGTGTTAAATTTCTAACCGTAATAGTAACCACAAGTTAGTATAAAAGGGAAACAAAGTTGCTTTAATAAAACGTGCAGAACAGCTAAATTTTGAACGTTCTAAAAATTTTACGGAACTTGACCCAAACGTAGACCTAGACCCAAGCATTTGTGTTATACATTTGCTAAGCGTAGTGATAACTACAAGTTAGTATAAAAGGGAAACAAACTTGCTTTAATGAAACCGTGTAAAATAGCAAAATTTTGAACGTTCTCAAAATTCAACGAAACATATCCCAAACATTGGTCTAGACCCAAGAATTTGTGTGGAAAATTTGCTATGTGTAATAATAACTACAAGTTAGTGTAAAAGGAAAACAAAATAGTTTTAATAAAACCGTGCAAAATAGTTAACTTTTGAACGTTCACAGAATTCAACGAAACTTGACACAATCGTAGGTCCAGACCAAAGCATTTGTGTTGTAAATTTGCTAGGCGTGATAATAACTACAAGTTAATATAAAAGGGAAACAAACTTGCTTTAATAAACCGTGCAAAACAGCTAAATTATGAACGGACTCTGAATTGGACGAAACTTGACCCAAACGTTGGTCTAGACCCAAGCATTTGTGTTATACATTTGCTAAGCGTAGTGATAACTACAAGTTAGTATAAAAGGAAAACAAACTTGCTTTAATGAAACCGTGTTAAACAGCAAAATTTTGAACGTTCTCAAAATTCAACGAAACATGTCCCAAACATTGGTCTAGACCCAAGAATTTGTGTGGAAAATTTGCTATGTGTAATAATAACTACAAGTTAGTGTAAAAGGAAAACAAAATTGTTTTAATAAAACCGTGCAAAATAGTTAACTTTTGAACGTTCACAGAATTCAACGAAACTTGACCCAATCGTAGGTCTAGACCCAAGCATTTGTGTTTTAAATTTTCTAAGCGTAATAATAACTAAGAGTTAGTATAAAAGTGAAACAAACTTGTTCTAATAAAACCGTGCCAAATAGCTAAATTTTGATCATTCTCAGAATTCGACGAAACATGATCCAAACGTAGGTCTAGACCCAAGAGTTTGTGTGTTAAATTTTCTAAGCGTAATAATAACTACAATTTAGTATAAAAGGGAAACAGACTTGTTTTAATAAAACCGTGCAAAACAACTAACTTTTGAACGTTTCTCAGAATTCGATAAAACTTGACCCAATTGCAGGTCTAGACCCAAGCATTTGTGTTGTAAATTTGCCAAGCGTAATAATAACTACAAGTTAATATAAAAGGGAAACAAACTTGCTTTAATAAAACCGTGGAAAACAGCTAAATTATGAACGGTCTCTGAATTGGACGAAACTTGACCCAAACGCTGGTCTAGACCAATGCATGGTGTTGTAAATTTGCTAAGCGTAATAATAACTACAAGTTAGTATAAAAGAGAAACAAACTTGTTTTAATAAAACCGTGCAAAACAGCTAAATTTTGAGCATTCTCTGAATTCGACGAAACTTGCCCCAAACGTAATTCTACCCCCAAGAATTTGTGTGTTAAATTTGTAAGCGTAATAATAACTACAAGTTAGTGTAAAAGGAAAACAAACTTGCTTTAATAAAACTGTGCAGAACAGCTAACTTTCTAAAAATTTTACGATTTTAGGAAAATTGACACAAACGGACCCAAGCATTTGTGTTATACATTTGCTAAGCGTAGTAATAATTAGAAGTTTGCCTAAAAGGGAAACAAACTTGCTTTAATAAAACCGTGCAAAACAGCTAAATTTTGAACGTTCTAAAAATTTTATGAAATTTGACCCAAACGTAGCTCTAGACCCAAGCATTTGTGTTATACATTTGCTAAGCGTAGTAATAATTACAAGTTTGCCTAAAAGGGAAACAAAATTTTACGAAACTTGACCCAAACGTAGCTCTAGACCCAAGCATTTGTGTTATACATTTGCTAAGCGTAGTAATAATTACAAGTTTGCCTAAAAGGAAAACAAACTTGCTTTAATAAAACCGTGCAAAACAGATAAATTTTGAACGTTCTAAGAATTCGACGAAACATGTCCCAAACGTTGGTCTAGACCCAAGCATTTGTGTGGTAAATTTGCTAAGTGTAATGATAACTACAAGTTAGTATAAAAGTGAAACAAAGTTGTTTTAATAAAACCGTGCAAAAAAGTTAACTTTTGAACGTTCACAGAATTCAACGAAACGTGACCCAATCGTAGGTCTAGAACCAAGCATTTGTGTTGTAAATTTTCTAGGCATAATAATAACTACAAGTTAGTATAAAAGGGAAAACAAACTTGTTTGAATAAAACCGTGCAAAACATCTAAATTTTGAGCATTCTCAGGATTCGACGAAACGTGATCCAAACGTAGGTCTAGACCCAAGAGTTTGTGTGTTAAATTTTCTAAAGGTAATAATAACTACAAGTTAGTTTAAAATGGAAACAAATTTGATTTAATAAAACCGTGCAAAATAGTTAACTTTTGAACGTTCACAGAATTGAACGAAACTTGACACAATCGTAGGTCTAGACCCAAGCATTTGTGTTGTAAATTTGCTAGGCGTAATAATAACTACAAGTTAGTATAAAAGTGAAACAAAGTTGTTTTAATAAAACCGTGCCAAATAGCCATAATTTGAGCATTCTCAGAATTCGACGAAACTTGATCCAAACGTAGGTCTAGACCCAAGAGTTTGTGTGTTAAATTTTCTAAGCGTAATAATAACTACAAGTTAGTATAAAAGGGAAACAAACTTGTTTAAATAAAACCGTGTAAAACAACTAACTTTTGAACGTTTCTCAGAATTCAATAAAACTTGACCCAATTGCAGGTCTATACCCAAGCATTTGTGTTGTAAATTTGCTAGGCGTAATAATAACTAAGAGTTAGTATAAAAGTGAAACAAACTAGTTTTAATAAAACCGTGCCAAACAGCTAAATTTTGAGCATTCTCAGAATTCGACGAAACTTGATCCAAACGTAGGTCTAGACCCAAGAGTTTATAACTACAAGTTCATATAAAAGGGAAACAAACTTGCTTTAATAAAACCGTGCAAAACAGCTAAAGGACGAAACTTGACCCAAACGTTGGTCTAGACCAATGCATTGTGTTGTAAATTTGTTAAGCGTAATAATAACTACAAGTTAGTATAAAAGGAAAACAGACTTGTTTTAATAAAATCGTGCAAAACAGCTAAATTTTGAGCATTCTCATAATTCAACGAAACTTGACCCAAACGTAATTCTAGACCCAAGAATTTGTGTGTTAAATTTCTAAGCGTAATAGTAACCACAAGTTAGTATAAAAGGGAAACAAACTTGCTTTAGTAAAACGTGCAGAACAGCTAAATTTTGAACGTTCTAAAAATTTTACGAAACTTGACCCAAACGTAGATCTAAACCCAAGCATTTGTGTTATACATTTGCTAAGCGTAGTAATAACTACAAGTTAGAAAAAAAGGGAAACAAACTTGCTAAGTGTAATAATAACTACAAGTTAGTGTAAAAGGGAAACAAACTTGTTTTAATAAAACCGTGCAAAATAGTTAACTTTTGAACGTTCAAAGAATTCAACGAAACTTGACCCAATCGTAGGTCTAGACCCAAGCATTTGTGTTGTAAATTTGCTAAGTGTAATAATAACTACAAGTTAATATAAAAGGGAAACAAACTTGCTTTAATAAAACCGTGCAAAACAGCTAAAGGACAAAACTTGAATCCAAACGTAGGTCTAGACCCAAGAGTTTGTGTGTTAAATTTTCTAAGCGTAATAATAACTACAAGTTAGTATAAAAGGGAAACAAACTTGTTTTAATAAAACCGTGCAAAACAACTAACTTTTGAAAGTTTCTTAGAATTCGATAAGACTTGACCCAATTGCAGGTGTAGACCCAAGCATTTGTGTTGTAAATTTGCTAAGCGTAATAATAACTACAAGTTAATATAAAAGGTAAACAAACTTGCTTTAATAAAACCGTGCAAAACAGCTAAATTATAAACGGACTCTGAATTGGACGAAACTTGACCCAAACGTTGGTCTAGACCAATGCATTGTGTTGTAAATTTGCTAAGCGTAATAATAACTTCAAGTTAGTATAAAAGGGAAACAAACTTGTTTTAATAAAACCAGCAGAACAGCTAAATTTTGAACGTTCTAAAAATTTTACGAAACTTGACCCAAACGTAGATCTAGACCCAAGCATTTGTGTTATACATTTGGTAAGCGTAGTAATAACTACAAGTTAGAATAAAAGGGAAACAAACTTGCTAAGTGTAATAATAACTACAAGTTAGTGTAAAAGGGAAACAAACTTGTTTTAATAAAACCGTGCAAAATAGTTAACTTTTGAACGTTCAAAGAATTCAACGAAACTTGACCCAATCGTAGGTCTAGATCCAAGCATTTGTGTTGTAAATTTGCTAAGTGTAATAATAAGTACAAGTTAATGTAAAAGGGAAACAAACTTGCTTTAATAAAACCGTGCAAAACAGCTAAAGGACGAAACTTGACCCAAACGTTGGTCTAGACCAATGCATTGTGTTGTAAATTTGTTAAGCGTAATAATAACTACAAGTTAGTATAAAAGGGAAACAAACTTGCTTTAATAAAACCGTGCAAAACAGCTAAATTATGAACGGACTCTGAATTGGACGAAACTTGACCCAAACGTTGGTCTAGACCAATGTATTGTGTTGTAAATTTGCTAAGCGTAATAATAACTTCAAGTTAGTATAAAAGGGAAACAAACTTGTTTTAATAAAACCATGCAAAACAGTTAACTTTTGAACGTTCACAGAATTCAACGAAACTTGACCCAATTGTAGGTCCAGACCCAAGCATTTGTGTTGTAAATTTGCTAGGCGTGATAATAACTACAGCTTAGTATAAAAGCGAAACAAACTTGTTTAAATAAAACCGTGCAAAACAGCTAAATTTTGAGCATTATCAAAATTGACCCAATCGTAGGTCTAGATCCAAGCATTTGTGTTGTAAATTTGCTAGGCGTAATAATAACTACAAGTTAGTATAAAAGGGAAACAAACTTATTTTAATAAAAACGTGCAAAACAACTAACTTTTGAACGTTTTCAGAATTCGACGAAACTTGACCCAATTACAGGTCTAGACCCAAGCATATGTGTTGTAAATTTCCTAAGCCTAATAATAACTACAAGTTAATATAAAAGGGAAACAAACTTGCTTTAATAAAACCGTGCAAAACAACTAAAGGACGAAACTTGACCCAAACGTTGGTCTAGACCAATGCATTGTGTTGTAAATTTGTTAAGCGTAATAATAACTACAAGTTAGTATAAAAGGGAAACAAACTTGTTTTAATAAAATCGTGCAAAACAGCTAAATTTTGAGCATTCTCATAATTCAACGAAACTTGACCCAAACATAATTCTAGACCCAAGAATTTGTGTGTTGAATTTCTAACCATAATAGTAATTACAAGTTAGTATAAAAGGGAAACAAAGTTGCTTTAATAAAACGTGCAGAATAGCTAAATTTTGAACGTTCTAAAAATTTTACGGAAGTTGACCCAAACGTAGACCTAGACCCAAGCATTTGTGTTATACATTTGCTAAGCGTAGTGATAACTACAAGTTAGTATAAAAGGGAAACAAACTTGCTTTAATGAAACCGTGTAAAACAGCAAACTTTTGAACATTCTCAAAATTCAACGAAACATATCCCAAACATTGGTCTAGACCCAAGAATTTGTGTGGAAAATTTGCTAAGTGTAATAATAGCTACAAGTTAGTGTAAAAGGAAAACAAAATTGTTTTAATAAAACCGTGCAAAATAGTTAACTTTTGAACGT
>NW_011628431.1:0-283 GCF_000512975.1 Sesamum indicum
TACTAACTTCTAGTTATTATTATGCTTAACAAATTTACCAAACAAATGCATGGGTCTAGACCTACGTTTGGCTCAAGTTTCATGGAATTCTGAGAACGTAGAAATTTTAATATTTTACACCGTTTTATTAAAGAAGGTTTGTTTCTCTTTCGTACTAACTTGTAGTTATTATTACGCTTAGCAAATTTACCACACGAATGCATGGGCCTAGACCTACTTTTGGGTCAAGTTTTGTGGAATTCTGAGAACATTCATAATTTAGTTGTTTTTTTTTTTTTTGGGT
>NW_011628431.1:638-4659 GCF_000512975.1 Sesamum indicum
TCATGAAATTCTGTGAACGTTCAAAATTTAGCTGTTTTACACGGTTTTATTAAAAAAAGTTTGTTTCCCTTTCGTACTAACTTGTAGTTATTATTACGCTTAGCAAATTTACCACACAAATGCATGGGTTTAGACCTACGTTTCAGGCAAGTTTCATGTAATTTTGAGAACGTACAAAATTTAGCTGTTCTACACTGTTTTAGTAAAGAAAGTTTGTATTCCTTTCATACTAACTTCTAGTTATTATTATGCTTATCAAATTTACCAAACAAATGCATAGGTCTAGACCTACGTTTGGGTCAAGTTTCATGGAATTCTGAGAACGTAGATATTTTACTATTTTACACGGTTTTATTAAAGAATGTTTGTTTGTCTTTCATACTAACTTGTAGTTATTAGTCCGGATAGCAAATTTACCACATAAATGCATTGGTCGAAAACTACGCTTGGGTCAAGTTTCGTGAAATTCTGTGAACGTTCAAAATTTAGCTGTTTTACACGGTTTTATTAAAAAAAGTTTGTTTCCCTTTCGTACTAACTTGTAGTTATTATTACGCTTAGCAAATTTACCACACAAATGAATGGGTGTAGACCTACGTTTGGGGCCAGTTTCGTGAAATTTTGAGAACGTTCAAAATTTAGCTGTTTCACATGGTTTTATTAAATAAAGTTTGTTTCCTTTCTTATTATGCTTATGAAATTTACCAAACAAATGCACGTGTCTAGACCTACGTTTGGGTCAAGTTTCGTGTAATTATGAGAACGTCCAAATTTAGCTATTTTACACAGTTTTATTAAAGAAAGTGTGTTTCTCTTTCGTACTAACTAGTAGTTATTATTACGCTTAGCAAATTTACCACACAAATGCATGGGTTTAGACCTACGTTTCGGGCAAGTTTCATGTAATTTTGAGAACGTACAAAATTTAGCTGTTCTACACGGTTTTATTATAGAAAGTTTGTTATCCTTTCATACTAACTTCTAGTTATTATTATGCTTAAAAAATTTACCAAACAAATGCATGGGTCTAGACCTACTTTTGGGTCAAGTTTCATGGAATTCTGAGAACGTAGAAATTTTAATATTTTACACCGTTTTATTAAAGAAAGTTTGTTTCCCTTTCGTACTAACTTGTAGTTATTATTACGCTTAGCAAATTTACCACACGAATGCATGGGCCTAGACCTACTTTTGGGTCAAGTTTTGTGGAATTCTGAGAACGTTCATAATTTAGTTGTTTTTTTTTTTGGGTAATATAAGTTTAATCAAGTAAAATAATAGTACAGTACAACAATGTTATCATCAGTTTTACATTAAGTAAATTTAGCTGTTTTACATTGCTTTATGAAAGAAAGTTTATTTTCCTTTCGAACTAACTTGTAGTTATTATTACGCTTACCAAATTTACCACACATATGCATGGGTTTAGACCAACGTTTGATTCAAGTTTCATAGAATTTTGAGAATGTTCAAAATTTAGTTATTTTGCACGATTTTATTAAAGAATGTTTGTTTGTCTTTCATACTAACTTGCAGTTATTAGTCCGGATAGCAAATTTACCATACAAATGCATTGGTCAAAAACTACGCTTGGGTCAAGTTTCGTGAAATTCCTTGAACGTTCAAAATTTAGTTGTTTTACACGGGTTTATTAAAAAAAGTTTGTTTTCCTTTCGTACTAACTTGTAGTTATTATTACGCTTACCAAATTTACCACACAAATGTATGGATGTAGACCTACATTTGGGGCCAATTTCGTGGAATTTTGAGAACGTTCAAAATTTAGCTGTTTCACATGGTTTTATTAAAGAAAGTATGTTTCCTTTCTTATTACGCTTATTAAATTTACCAAACAAATGTACGTGTCTAGACCTACGTTTGGGTCAAGTTTCGTGTAATTATGAGAACGTCAAAATTTAGCTATTTTACACAGTTTTATTAAAGAAAGTGTGTTTCTCTTTCGTACTAACTAGTAGTTATTATAACGCTTAGCAAATTTACCAAACAAATGCATGGGTTTAGACCTACGTTTCGGGCAAGTTTCATGTAATTTTGAGAACGTACAAAATTTAGCTGTTCTACACGGTTTTATTATATAAAGTTTGTTTTCCTTTCATACTAACTTCTAGTTATAATTATGCTTAACAAATTTACCAAACAAATGCATGGGTCTAGACCTACGTTTGGGTCAAGTTTCAAGGAATTCTGAGAACGTAGAAATTTTAATATTTTACACCGTTTTATTAAAGAAAGTTTGTTTCCCTTTCGTACTAACTTGTAGTTATTATTACGCTTAGCAAATTTACCACACGAATGCATGGGCCTAGACCTACTTTTGGGTCAAGTTTTGTGGAATTCTGAGAACGTTCATAATTTAGTTGTTTTTTTTTTTGGGTAAATATAAGTTTAATCAAGTAAAATAATAGTACAGTACAACAATGTTATGATCAGTTTTACATTAACTAAATTTAGCTGTTTTACATTGTTTTATGAAAGAAAGTTTATTTTTCTTTCGAACTAACTTGTAGTTATTATTACGCTTACCAAATTTACCACACATATGCATGGCTTTAGACCAACGTTTGATTCAAGTTTCATGGAATTTTGAGAATGTTCAAAATTTAGTTATTTTACACGGTTTTATTAAAGAATGTTTGTTTGTCTTTCATACTAACTTGTAGTTATTAGTCCGGATAGCAAATTTACCATATAAATGCATTGGTCGAAAACTACGCTTGGGTCAAGTTTCGTGAAATTCTGTGAACGTACAAAATTTACCTGTTTTACACGGTTTTATTAAAAAAAATTTGTTTCCCTTTCGTACTAACTTGTAGTTATTATTACGCTTAACAAATTTACCACACAAATGTATGGATGTAGACCTACATTTGGGGCCAGTTTCGTGGAATTTTGAGAACGTTCAAAATTTAGCTGTTTCACATGGTTTTATTAAAGAAAGTATGTTTCCTTTCTTATTACGCTTATGAAATTTACCAAACAAATGCACATGTCTAGACCTACGTTTGGGTCAAGTTTCGTGTAATTATGAGAACATCCAAATTTAGCTATTTTACACAGTTTTATTAAAGAAAGTTTGTTTCTCTTTCGTACTAACTAGTAGTTATTATTACCCTTAGCAAATTTACCACACAAATGCATGGGTTTAGTTAGACCTACGTTTCGGGCAAGTTTCATGTAATTTTGAGAACGTACAAAATTTAGCTGTTCTACACGGTTTTATTATAGAAAGTTTGTTTTCCTTTCATACTAACTTCTAGTTATTATTATGCTTAACAAATTTACCAAACAAATGCATGGGTCTAGACCTACGTTTGGGTCAAGTTTCATGGAATTCTGAGAACGTAGAAATTCTAATATTTTACACCGTTTTATTAAAGAAAGTTTGTTTCCCTTTCGTACTAACTTGTAGTTATTATTACGCTTAGCAAATTTACCACACGAATGCATGGGCCTATACCTACTTTTGGGTCAAGTTTTGTGGAATTCTGAGAACGTTCATAATTTAGTTGTTTTTTTTTTTTGGGTAAATATAAGTTTAATCAAGTAAAATAATAGTACAGTACAACAATGTTATCATGAGTTTTACATTAAGTAAATTTAATTGTTTTACATTGCTTTATGAAAGAAAGTTTATTTTCCTTTCGAACTAACTTGTAGTTATTATTACGCTTACCAAATTTACCACACATATGCATGGGTTTACACCAACATTTGATTCAAGTTTCATGGAATTTTGAAAGTGTTCAAAATTTAGTTATTTTACACGGTTTTATTAAAGAATGTTTGTCTTTCATACAAACTTGTAGTTATTAGTCCGGATAGCCAATTTACCATAAAAGTGCATTGGTAGAAAACTACGCTTGGGTCAAGTTTCGTGAAATTCTGTGAACGTTCAAAATTTAGCTGTTTTACACGGTTTTATTAAAAAAAGTTTGTTTCCCTTTCGTACTAACTTGTAGTTATTATTACGCTTACCAAATTTACCACACAAATGTATGTA
>NW_011628431.1:4737-7472 GCF_000512975.1 Sesamum indicum
ATTAAAGAAAGTTTGTTTCCTTTCTTATTACGCTTATGAAATTTACCAAACAAATGCACGTGTCTAGACCTACGTTTGGGTCAAGTTTCGTGTAATTATGAGAACGTCCAAATTTAGCTATTTTACACAGTTTTATTAAAGAAAGTTTGTTTCTCTTTCGTACTAACTAGTAGTTATTATTATGCTTAGCAAATTTACCACACAAATGCATGGGTTTAGACCGACGTTTCGGGCAAGTTTCGTGTAATTTCGAGAACGTACAAAATTTAGTTGTTCTACACGGTTTTATTATAGAAAGTTTGTTTTCCTTTCATACTAACTTCAAGTTATTATTATGCTTAACAAATTTACCAAACAAATGCATGGGTCTAGACCTACGTTTAGGTCAAGTTTCACGGAATTCTGAGAACGTAGAAATTTTACTATTTTACACCGTTTTATTAAATAAAGTTTGTTTCCCTTTCGTACTAACTTGAAATTATTATTACGCTTAGCAAATTTACCACACGAATGCATGGGCCTAGACCTACTTTTGGGTCAAGTTTTGTGGAATTCTGAGAACGTTCATAATTTAGATGTTTTTTTTTTTGGGTAAATATAAGTTTAATCAAATAAAATAATAGTACAGTACAACAATGTTATCATCAGTTTTACATTAAGTAAATTTAGCTGTTTTACATTGCTTTATAAAAGAAAGTTTATTTTCCTTTCGAACTAACTTGTAGTTATTATTACGCTTACCAAATTTACCACACATATGCATGGGTTTAGACCAACGTTTGATTAAGTTTCATGGAATTTTGAGAATGTTCAAAATTTAGTTATTTTACACGATTTTATTAAAGAATGTTTGTTTGTCTTTCATACTAACTTGTAGTTATTAGTCTTGATAGCAAATTTACCACATAAATGCATTGGTCGAAAACTACGCTTGGGTCAAGTTTCGTGAAATTCTGTGAACGTTCAAAATTTAGCTGTTTTACACGGTTTTATTAAAAAAAGTTTGTTTTCCTTTCGTATAACTTATAGTTATTATTACGCTTAGCAAATTTACCACACAAATGAATGGGTGTAGACCTACGTTTGGGGCCAGTTTCGTGGAATTTTGATAACGTTCAAAATTTAGCTGTTTCACATGGTTTTATTAAAGAAAGTTTGTTTCCTTTCTTATTACGCTTATGAAATTTACCAAACAAATGCACATGTCTAGACCTACGTTTGGGTCAAGTTTCATGGAATTCTGAGAACGTAGAAATTTTAATATTTTACACCGTTTTATTAAAGGTATTTTTGTTCTGTCAACACTAAATTATTTTTTTAGGGGGACTTTTGTTATAATAAACATAATTTAGGGGTCAAAATGTATAATAAAAATTTTATAATTTTGTAAAAGGTTTATTAGCTGTAAGATAGTCGCATGGTAAAACATATTCACAACTCTCTCCTCTTTCTCTCTCTCTCTCTAGGGTTTTGTTTTTCATCGATTGCACGAAAAATAGTTGTTTTTTTTTTTTGGGTAAATATAAGTTTAATTAAGTAAAATAATAGTACAGTACAACAATGTTATCATCAGTTTTACATTAAGTAAATTTAGCTGTTTTACATTGTTTTATGAAAGAATGTTTATTTTCCTTTCGAACTAACTTGTAGTTATTATTACGCTTACCAAATTTACCACACATATGCATGGGTTTAGACCAACGTTTTATTCAAGTTTCATGGAATTTTGAGAATGTTCAAAATTTAGTTATTTTACACGGTTTTATTAAAGAATGTTTGTTTGTCTTTCATACTAACTTGTACTTATTAGTCCGGATAGCAATTTTACCACATAAATGCATTGGTCGAAAACTACGCTTGGGTCAAGTTTCGTGAAATTCTGTGAACGTTCAAAATTTAGCTGTTTTACACGGTTTTATTAAAAAAAGTTTGTTTTCCTTTCGTACTAACTTGTAGTTATTATTACGCTTAGCAAATTTACCACAGAAATGAATGGGTGTAGACCTACGTTTGGGGCCAGTTTCGTGGAATTTTGAGAACGTTCAAAATTTAGCTGTTTCACATGGTTTTATTAAAGAAAGTTTGTTTTCTTTCTTATTACGCTTATGAAATTTACCAAACAAATGCACATGTCTAGACCTACGTTTGGGTCAAGTTTCGTGTAATTATGAGAACGTCCAAATTTAGCTATTTTACACAGTTTTATTAAAGAAAGTTTCTTTCTCTTTCGTACTAACTAGTAGTTATTATTACGCTTAGCAAATTTACCACACAAATGCATGGGTTTAGACCTACGTTTCGGGCAAGTTTTGTGTAATTTTGAGAACGTACAAAATTTAGCTGTTCTACACGGTTTTATTATAGAAAATTTGTTTCCTTTCATACTATCTTCTAGTTATTATTTTTTTTTTTTTTGGTAAAAGTAATTTTTCTAGTTATGATATGCTTATCAAATTTAGCAAACAAATGCATGGGTCTAGACCTACGTTCGAGTCAAGTTTCATGGAATTCCGAGAACGTAGAAATTTTACTATTTTACACGGTTTTATTAAAGAAAGTTATTTTCCCTTTCGTACTAACTTGTAGTTATTATTACACTTAGCAAATTTACCACACAAATGCATGGATGTAGAACTACATTTGGGGCCAGTTTCGTGGAATTTCGAGAACGTTCAAAATTTAGCTGTTTCACATGGTTTTATTAAAGAAAGTTTGTTTCCTTTCTTATTACGCTT
>NW_011628432.1:0-7457 GCF_000512975.1 Sesamum indicum
TCTGGATTTGTCGTCATTACATGCTGTCAAGACATAAATGAAAAGGTAACAAAGTATCAACAAGTTTTAACGAAAGTAGGAAAAATAAAAGGAAAATTTACTTCTTCTTTACCTCCATAAAGCTCGTCTAAAGCCTTTATTATATCTTCTTTTGTCACTCGTTCATCATCGAATTTATACCTGAAACCATTCAAAATGATTATCTTTATGTAGTTTGCAACGAGAGATCTACATGTAATCTATTGCTATAAGCTGAAAACTTGCATTTTTATGTCTCGAGAAAATAGCATTTTTGGCATATTAGCTTCTCCGTAGGTCCTATCGCTTTCTATTGTTTTCCAATTTTGGTCCATACCAATGGGAGCCAAAGTATGTTTTGAACCTAGATGACTGGAGGTCGTCTGTACACAAACACTGGGCTAAGATGCAATCCCCTATGGAGAAGTTCTGAGACCCCAATGTTGACCTTTAAAGCAGATGTACATTGACGAAATCCTTTGGTCCCTTCATCCTTCCTTCGACCTATTTATCACAAACTCTAAGTGGGCTTAAGAAGACCATTTCATGAGTTGATAAAATAGTTGAACCAATACGAGGCACCGATTGAAGAATCTGCACCATCGGTATTGAATTTGGAGGCTTCAAACTCAAAAGCGAAAAGCAAGGGAGACAAATGCCAAATGAGAAAGAAGGATGAAGCTAAGTCAGTCATTGCAAGCAGTTTCAACGCCCCTGTTGCCTTGATGGGTGAGGGTAGAAGGAAAATGGAATAACGGTTTTACAGCAAAAATTTACTTATGATGTTTGCATAAAATTGTCAAAAGGCATTAGAAGAGGGAGTGTCGTGAATTCCCCTTCACCCAACTATGGCATTTGTTTAGAAAACATGATTACTATTCTTATTCGCAAATGTTGGACACTTGCTCTCGAAACGCATTTCCGCAAATAATTTGTAGAAATGAAAGGGAAAAGAACGCTAAGTTAAGTAGTCTTAAAGCTAAGGAATAGCTAGGCCATTACTAGAAAAATAATAAGACAATATAGAGTTAGCTAATAGAATTCTTGTCAAAATAGTATATGATTATGTAACCCAACGTGATGAAGTCGTTAGTCAATTGTTGGACAAATTAGACTACAAAACTTGATCAATAAAAGATTCTTTTGAGTCTGCTGAGTTATTATCGTACTGCATAATTCGAGTATGCATGCTCAAAACAAATGACTAAAACGGATGGTCAAGAACATAACTTACAGAGAATGGCATGCATGAGCTAGGGCCATATCCCTATAGATAGGATGAGTAGGTTGGTAGATTCAAAGAGTCTAGTAATAGATGATTTGAGTTTACTAACTTGTGGATCCTTTTTGAGAAGGAAGAAAGCCGTGAAAACACTTTATGGGACAAAGAATGCTTGTCAAAAACGTTCTATTGGATTGGATCCAAAATGGACATCTGTAAGTTACTAAATACACAAATGCAAGTAGAGGGTTCACAAGTTCAAGAACTTCTAGAAAGTTTGGAGAAATTAGACTTGAGGTGGAGAACCAAACTGGTTATAGAGACAAACCCCTCGATGGGATCAAGGTGATGTTTATTTAGTGGGAGTTCTTGAAACATCCGAAAATGAGAAAGAAATTCTCATTCAGTGAAATATCTTTGGAAGAGACGATGTTGAACTGTCTCTGGTAAAGGAGAAATTGAACCTTGATTGGACATGGTTCGACCGGTGCTTCACTGAACTAGTTCGGCCGCTGGATATGGACTTTCAAAAAATCGTCTAGTTGTAAAACATGGTGTTTTCTTAAGTCGCAATCCAGAAACCATATTTGATATAGAATGAAAAACATATGTCCTGCAAAAGTCTTGAGTATGAGGAATGGTCCTGCACACGTCAAAGGACTAGTGGGAGGAAAATTAGACTCAAAGTCTGATTTATATATGTTCGTTATGGAATAATGTAAACATCACTTGTAATCGAAACTTTAATTGACCATATCTAACGTTCTTAAAAGGATGATTACAAAACTCCAGTTACCCGATACATACGAATTTCTGAAACCGAACAAGGAGAAGCGATGTAGGACATCGATCTGGATAAAGACGTGGAGCCATAAAATTTACGTAATGTGATCTCAGAGTAATTTTATTCACTTAAAGTAATATATCAAACATCAAAATTTAAATTTAATGACACAATTAATTAATTTATGTACATTACTTATAGTTGAAAAGCATTACTTATTATAGTATAAGGGTTTTCAAATCCACCATTATCTCTGTAGTTATTGTTTTATTTGGGTTCATCACTTTGTGGATAAATTCCCAACCGATTTCATCATATTTTCTTCCATGATTCTTTGAAATTCTTCGCTCTTTCTATTTCTCCCTCTCTGGCTTCTTGTTTCTCGTTATCTTAGTGTGATGCCTATGTTTGGGTCCATTATTGCTCTTCGACTTCTCTTTTATTTTCTCTCTTTGCATTTCTCCTCCTTGGAATGCTCCCTTTTATCACATAGTCGATGTTGTGCCTCATAGTGACTACTGTATAGATTAATTGCCTGAACAAAGCATAATTAATTGCTTTCCTAGCCGCTATTATTTGTTTCTCAACAGAATATAAATTTGATGCTATTATTTGCTTAAAAATATACAAAATATAAATTTTGTACATTGTCACCTCCGAGAAACAATGAATCATATCGGTATATGCTATTATCGAGTGATCTCATCATATTATCCTCCACGACTTTTTAAAATTTTTGCTCTTTCTCTTGAACCTGGTCTTGATTCCCATTATCTTAGTGTGCATATGCGTGTGCATACCTGGACACTATTAGTTACTCAATGTATCCCATTTATAACGTCTATTTTCGTTCAATGACCCCAAAAATAATGGTTCTAAGTCTAAAAGTATTCTTTTTCCCCGTAACTACCTTCTTGTTAAAGCAACGATGTGATGCTTCTAACTTTCATCTAATATATCTTGACTTTTTTTGGTTTGTAATTATCCAAGTTATCGAATTTCGCTGCTTGGAAAGGCCAAAAAGGATGAATTTTGTTTACAACTGTGAGTTCAATAAAAGATAGGTTTTTAATTCTAGAGTGTAATTTCCTATGATATGATTGGTAATATTGATCCACTTAACGCTGCTATTCAAATTTCACTAATTGTGAAGGTCGAAGCTTGATTCATATGATGAAGTTGCTAAGAGAGTTGCGAACAAACTCAGAGTCGATGATCCGTCCAAACTACGGCTTACATTACACAATATCTACTCTCAGCGACAAAAGCTCATCCTATAATATATCGAGGAGTAGAAAACTTGTTAGAGATGCTGCTGCATTACGACCAAGTACGCATTCATACAACTCTAAGTCAGGGTTCTTGTGGTCTGATATTATAGAATAAGGGTTTTCAAATCCACCATTATCTCTGTAGTTATTGTTATATTTGGGTTCATCACTTTGTGGATAAATTCCCAACCGATCTCATCATATTTTCATCCATGATTCTTTGAAATTCCTCGCTCTTTCTATTTCTCCATCTCTAGCTTCTTGTTTCTCGTTATCTTAGTGTGATGCCTATGTTTATGTCCTTTATTGCTCTTCAACTTCTCTTTTATTTTCTCCCTTTGCATTTCTCCTCTTTGGAATGGTCCCTTTTATCACATAGTCGATGTTTTGCCTCATAGTGACTATTGTATATGTTAATTGCCTGAACAAAGCATAATTAATTGATCTCCTAGCCGCTATTACTTGTTTCTTAACAGAATATAAATTTGATGCTATTATTTGCTTAATAATATACAAAATATAAATTTTGTACATTGTCACCTCCGAGAAACAATGAATCATATCGGTGTATAATATTATCGAGTGAACTCATCATATTATCTTCCACGACTCTTTAAAATTTTTGCTCTTTCTCTTGCACCTGGTCTTGATTCCCATTATATTAGTGTGCATGTGCGTGTGCATACCTGGACACTATTAGTTACTCAATGTATCCCATTTATAACGTCTATTTCCATTCAGTGACCCCAAAATAATGGTTCTAAGCCTAAAAGTATTCTTTTTCCCCGTAACTACCTTCTTGTTAAAGCAATGACGTGATGCTTCTAACTTTCATCTAATATATCCTACCTTTTTTTGTTTGTAATTCTGCAGGTTATCCATTTTCGCTCCTTGGAAAGGCCTGAAAAAAAGGATGAATTTTATTTACAACTGTGAGTTCAATAAAAGACAATCTTTTAATTCTAGAATGTAATTTTCTATGTTATGATTGGTATTATTGATCCACTTAATGCTGCTATTCAAATTTCACTAATTGTGAAGGTCAAACTCTGATTCATATGATGAAGTTGTTAGGAGAGTAGCGAACCAACTCGGAGTTGATGATCCGTCCAAACTATGGCTTACATTACACAATATCTACTCTCAGCGACAAAAAGCTCATCCTATCACATATCGAGGAGTAGAAAACTTGTTAGAGATGTTGCTGCATTACGACCAAGTATGGATTCATACAACTCTAACTCGGGTTTCATTTGATCTGGAATTATTGTATAAGGGTTATCAAATCCACCACTATCTCTGTAGTTACAGTTTTATTTGGGTTCATCACTTTGTGGATAAATTCCTAACCAAACTCATCATATTATCTTCCATGATTCTTTGAAATACCACGCTCTTTCTATTTCTCCTTCTCTTGCTCCTTGTTTCTCGTTATCTTGGTGTGATGCCTATGTTTGTGTGCTTTATTGCTCTTTGACTTCTCTTTTATCTTCTCTCTTTGCATTTTTCCTCCATGAAATGGTCCCTTTTCTCCATAGTCGATGTTGTGCCTCGTAGTGACTACTGTATACATTAATTGCCTGAACAAAGCATAATTAATTGCTTTCCTAGCCCGTTTTATTTGTTTCTCTACGAAAGGTTTTATCTATTGAAGTATTTTGGTACTTGATGCTATTATTTGCTTAAAGATATACAAAATATAAATTTTGTACATTGTCAGCTCCGAGATACAATGCATCATATCGGAGTATAATATTATCGAGTTATCTCATCATATTATCTCCCACGACTCTTTAAATTTTTTGCTCTTTCTCTTGCACCTGGTCTTGATTCCCATTATCTTAGTGTCGATGTGCGTGTGCATACCTGGACACTATTTTACTCAATATACCCCATTTATCACATCTATTTCCTTTCAGTGACCCCAAAATAATGGTTCTAAGTCTAAAAGTATTCTTTTTCACCGTAAGTACCTTCTTCTTAAAGCAACGATGTGATGCTTCTAACTTTCATCTAATATATCCTGACTTCTTTGGTTGTAATTCTGCATGTTATCCACTTTCGCTCCTTGGAAAGGTCTGAAAAGGTTGAATTTTGTTTACAACTGTAAGTTCAATAAATAAAAGATTTTTAATTCTGGAGTGTAATTTCCTATGTTATGATTGGTAATGTTAATCCACTTAACACTGCTATTCAAATTTCACTAATTTTGAAGGTCAAAGCTTGATTCATATGATGAAGTTGTTAAGAGAGTAGCGAACCAACTCGGAGTCAATGATCCGTCCAAACTACGGCATTCATTACACAATATCTACTCTCAGCGACCAAAAGTCTCATCCTAGAACATATCGAGGAGTAGAAAACTTGTCAGAGATGCTGTTGCATTACGACCAAGTAAGCATTCATACAACTCTATGTCGGGGTTCATTTGATCTTAAATTATTGTATAAGGGTTTTCATATCTACCATTATCTCTATAGTTATTGTTTTATTTGGGTTCATCACTTTGTGGATAAATTCCCAACTGATCTCATCATATTTTCTTCCATGATTTTTTGAAATTCCTCGCTTTTTATATTTCTCCCTCTCTTGCTCCTTGTTTCTCGTTATCTTAGTGTGATGACTATGTTTGTGTGCTTTATTCCTCTTTGACTTCTCTTTTATTTTCTCTCTTTGCATTTCTCCTCCTTGAAATGGTCCCTTTTATCACATAGTCGATGCTGGGCCTCATATTGACTATTGTATACATTAATTGCCTGAAGAAAGCATAATTAATTACTTTCGTAGCCCGTTTTATTTGTTTCACTACAAAAGGTTTTACCTATTGAAGTATTTTGGTATTTGATCCTATTATTTGCTTAAAAATATACAAAATATAAAATTTGTATATTGTCACCTCCGAGAAACAATGAATCATATCGGAGTATAATATTATCGAGTGATCTCATCATATTATCTTCCACGACTCTTTAAAATTTTCGCTCTTTCTCTTGCACCTGGTCTTGATTCCCATTATCTTAGTGTGCATGTGCGTATGCATACCTGGATACTATTAGTTACTCAATGCACCCCATTTATATTATCTATGTCCTTTCAGTGACTCCAAAATAATGGTTCTAAGTCGAAAAGTATTCTTTTACCCCATCACTACCTTCAGCAACGATGGATGCTTCTAACTTTCATCTAATATATCCTGACTTTTTTGGTTTTTAATTCTGCAGGTTATCCATTTTCGCTCCTTGGAAAGGCCTGAAAAGGATGAATTTTGTTTACAACTATGAGTTCAATAAAAGACAGACTTTTAGTTCTCGAGTGTAATTTCCTATGTTATGATTGGTAATATTGATCCACTTCACGCTGCTATTCAAATTTCACTAATTGTGAAGGTCAAAGCTTGATTCATTGGATGAAGTTGTTAAGAGAGTAGCGAACCAACTCGGAGTCGATGATCCGTCCGAACTACGGCTTACATCACACAATATCTACTCTTAACGACCAAAAGCTTATCCTATAAGATATTGAGGAGTAGAAAACTTGTTAGAGATGCTGCTGCATTACGACCAAGTACGCATTCATACAACTCTAAGTCGGGGTTCATTTGATGAGGGTGTGAAACTAACAAAGCATTGACAAAGCATTACTTTCTTGCTTAGCTTTCTGATATTCTATACTTTGAAGTAGTGGATATACCTCTGCCAGAATTACAAGAGTTGAGAATCCTCAAACTAGCTTTCAGCTATGCGGTAAACTCTGAAGTGAGTATTCATTCATAAGTGGACTTTATGCTCCTTTACAAGTGCATACATATGCAAGACTTGCAAATTTATTATATATTTAGCAAACACTAAATATCTCATTTGTTTTCCATATATAGCTGGAAACCCACAGTATTAGGTTGCCAAAAGAAAGCACTGTCGGTGACGTGCTTGAGCATCTCAAGGAGAAGGTAATATAGCTAACAAGTTATTACCGGAAGTGTGCGTGTGTGTGTTCATAGAATTCTAAGATTTGTCGTATAACATAGCATTATATGATTTTTAACTGTTGCAATATTTACGTTAAACAGGTGAAACTTTCTCGTCCAAATGCAAAGCTCGGGTTGCTGGAAGTTTTATCGCACAAGATCTATAAGGTCTTGAATTATTGCATCTTGTTTTTGTTT
>NW_011628433.1:0-7434 GCF_000512975.1 Sesamum indicum
AACACTTGGAACACAATTGAACACCCACTGACCTTCTACCTTATTCTTGACCGAGTCATGAATCTCATGAACTTATCAAAACAAGTATGTAGGACGTTTAAACCTAGTTTGAACACCATAGCAGATTTTATGGCTCCATGCCATTTATCCAGATCGATGTCCTACATCATTTCTCCTTGTTCGATTTCAGAAACTCGTACCTTTTAGGTAAGTGGACTCTTTTTATCGTCCTTTGGAGAACTTAGACATGGTCAGTTAAGTTTTCATTACATATGATTTTTTTATTATTCCATAACAAACCTGTATAAATCAGATTCCGAGTCTAATTTTCCTCCGACTAGTCCGTTGAGTTATGCAGGACCATTCCTCATATTCAAAACTTTTGCAAGACACAGGTTTTATAATCCATATCAAATATGGTGCCTAGATTGTGACTTTAAGAAAACACCATATTTTTTTCAAATTGACAATTTACGAAAGTCCTCGTCTTGATGGGCCGGCAAATTTAGTGAACACCAATCGAACAACATCCAAGCAAGGTTCGACTTCTTCCTCATAGACACAGTTCAACATCGTATCTTCCAGAAGAATTTCACTGAATGAAAATTTTATTCTTATTTGGATATTTCAAGAACTCCCACTAAATACACACCATATCGATCCTATCGAAAGGTCTGTCTCCATAATCAGTTTGGTTCTCCACCTCAAGTCTAATTTATCCGATCATTCCAGAAGTTCTAAAAGTTGTAAACCCTCTACTGGTATTTGCGTATGTAGTGACTTATAGATGTCTATTTTGTATCTAATCCAATAGTCATTTTTGACAAGCATTCTTTGTCCGTAAAGTGCTTTCATGGCTTTGTTCCTTCTCAGGAAGGATTTATAAGTTAGTAAACTCAAATAATCTATTGCTAGACTCCTTGAATCTACCAACCTACTCATTTTAACTAGAGGGATATAGCCTAGCTCATGCATGCCATTTTCTGTAAGTTATGTTCTTGACTATCTGTTTTTAGTCATTTGTTTTGAGCATGCATAATCCAATTATATAGTACGACAATTTAATAACTTGGCAGACTTAAAAAATCTTTTATTGATTAAGTTTGTAGTCTAATTTTTCCAAAAATTGACTAATAACTTGATAATGCTGGGTTACATGATTGTATACTATTTTTTATATGATAACTAATAACTAAGTATACTTAGTTTTATTACTTCTGCAGTAATGGCTTAGGTATCCCCTAGCTTTAAAATTATAGTCTTAGCATTCTATTTCTTTTTATTTCTGCAAACCATTTGCATAAATGTGCTTTGAGAGCAAGTTTCCAACACTTTGGAATAGTAATCATGTTTGCTCAACAAATGTCATAGCTCGGGTGAAGGGGAGTTCAACGATACTCTCTCTTCTAATGCACTTTGGAAATTTTCTGCAAGCATCATATGTGAATTTTGATTGTAGAATCATTTTTCCATTTCCCTTTTACCCATGCCCATTAAGGCGACAAGAGCGCTCAAAGCGCTTGCAGCGGTTGAATTCACCTTCATCCTTCTTTCTCATTAGCGTTCGGCACCTTTGCCTTTCGCTCTTGAGGTTGAAGCTTCCAAATTCAATACCGACGGTGCAGATTCTTCAATCGTTGTCCCGCATTCGTCCAACTATTTTTATCAACTCATGAAATGCTCTTCTCATGCCCATTTAGAGTTTATGATAAATAGGTCGAAGGAGGGATGAAGGGACTTGAGGGATTACATCAATGTACTTCTCCTTTTAAGATCAACATTGGGGTCTTAGAACTCCATAAGAGATTGCACCTTAACCCCAATGTTTATGTACAGACGACCTTCAGTCATCTTGGCTTTAAGAAATGCTTTCATCGCGACATATCCAATATGCCGGTTTGGTGCGGTATGAATTTGATTTATGTGGAGCATTTATTGAACCAACAACGTCCAGCATGTCATACTGCTCATGGATGACAGAAGCAGGTATGACGATGCGAACATTGTGATTGTCCTTATGCTTTAATCCCGAACGTCAAACATTTCATAAGCAAGGACACATTTCATAAGTTCGATGGAAGTGGGTTTTCATGACATAAGCCTAGGTTAAGAAATTGAGGACAATCTTTCGAATTTCGCGGTCAAATTTATTGATTGTATTCAATTAAATAAATCTAAAAAATAAAGAAAAATTAGAAAACAATATCTAAGATATGCATTCTAAATGCAAAGCAGAAAATAAGTAGATTATTCCAATTTTGTTTTGAGTTAAAACTCGGTCTTTTAATCGTTAACTTCTCCCACTATTTCTAGAAAATTCCACCAATCTCAAGTGGGGTTCCGGAAAATTCTTTCCTTGTGGGCTTGAAACCACAAGAATAATTTATCATGCACCGATTTTACGATTCATATGGAAAAAGCCTTGTGGGAGGCAACCAATACCATTCTCATTCACATGATCTCGAGGACTCCAAGAAAACTATGCTACTTGGTATTAAGCCCGACCCATCAATCAAATCACAGCTCAATTGTTAGCCCCCACGACTCGTGAGATAGGGAAACAACAGGTGTGTTTCTATGTTCATAATAATAACGCAGCTGCCTTCTATTCCAAATGTGCCACAGCTCGTGAGACCACATCTGGATAGCGGTAGCTTCCTCATAATATTGTTATGGATGAAGGCCTGGACAGATCGAAATACCATTTCGATCCCAGTCCATTATGGGTTTAATATTTAATTAGTATAGGGCCCAACCCATCAACCATATCACACCTCAATTGTTGCCTCCCATAATTCGTGAGATAGGAAAACAGTGAGTGTCTTCCTTTATTCATAATAATGGTGTAGCTTGCATCTATTCTAAATATGCCACGACTCATGAAACCACACTTGGATAGTGGCAGCTTCCTCACAATATTACTGTGGTGTGGATGGAAGAACAGATCAAATCATTTTTATCTAACTCCATTTTGGGCCCTAACACAGCAACTTGGTCCAACCAAGTGGGAGTTAATTTTGAGTCATTTCACCGTGATCTCATTACAAAAATTTTGTTGCATGCATAACATTAAATGCTAAAGCAATAAATAAATCATCACATGTAACGTAGTTAAACACACCTTTGTGGGATGACCACGAGCCCAACCTATGCGACCCACTGAGCCCGTAGTGAATCTATGGTCAGTATAAGGTGGCGCTATGCTATAACAAAATATCTTCATGGCCGCCTTCTCCGTGGGCTTCCTCCTCCGTGGACCTTCTACTCCATCGACTATTTTCTCCATGTCCTTGCTTAAAATAAAACCTCACAAAAACTTCTTATACTACTTTCATTACAATTTAAAAAAAATCCCAATCAAAACTCAGGGGAGTACATTAGTAGGGAGACAACAATCCTTTTTATCCAAGGCAAACAATGAGAAGGAGGGAGATACTATTCCAACCATAAATATAAACATACAAAAGGTCATGGGATTCGCGATCATCCATCAATACGTTCCATGTAATGTACATCCCATGTAAGACAATAATTCATGATATTCAATATCACATAATAAGTTATACAAAGAAAACACAGGTTCATAATTTGCAATTAAAGGATAATCATAAATATGTGCATCCAATGCTCATAATAAATCTAATTAATTATGAAATTTTAATTTTAAAAAAATCTAATTTTATCAAAAAATTAAAAACAACATAATTAATAATGAACAAAAATCCAAGAATTCACATTTTCAAAAAATGGCCTAGTCGTCGGCCAGCGTCCCTGCAATGCATGCTGTCATCGCTGCATGCACTGCAGGGCATGTGCGCGCAGGCCTGCCCATGTGGAGGTACACGTGCGGGCAAGGGCTACTGTCCGTGCACAGGCATCCGCCCGTGCGTAGGGTGCGGGTGCCAGCGCGCGCGCGCTATGTGCCAGCAGCAACAATTTTGCTACGATTTTTCCTTTTTTTTGTTGTGTTCAATCATGAAACAATAAGAATAAAGCATAAACCCAAAAACATTCCCAATTTTTCGTATGCTTTAATCCATAAATTGAAAAAAACAAACGAGCCATTTTTATCATATAACTAATAAAGAAAGCGGTAAAATATACTTCAAAATGCCGTAAAAGCACGTTAATCACATAACCATCAGCTGCTACATCGAATCCGGCTCTGGTACCACATGAAGGATCATGTGGTACGGCATGGGAACGCACATACGGAAGCGATAAAATAAAACGCGCAGTAATGAAAAATAAACGCCATAATTAAACGAATCCAATGGGTGTACGCTTGGAGTTCCTGGGTCATCGATGTAATAAAATGAATACGAACATGGTGCTGATGTAATATTACTAAAACCGAAAAATACAAGGGTGAAAAACGATACCTTTCATTTTTCACTGTCGGTTGGATGTCCTTAACTTGAGGCTCCATCGTAGCAGTCCTCTAATTTGTTGACACTACAGCAAAGTTGGGACCTCTACATCCTCTTTGCTAGAAAAGAAGGAGAGAAAAAAATTACATCTTGTTCAAGAAAGAGAGGGGGCGGCCGATTGCTAGAGGATGAGGAGGGCAAATGTTTTTGTTGTGTAATTGTGTTTACAATTATTTCCCAAACAATTTCATACACATATATATATCTTATTTGATAATTAAGAATATTTATAAATACATTCTATTATCTAAAAGGTAAATTTCTCTTTATTCCAAATAAAGAGATCCCTAAAAATAGTTAGAATTGCACTTTTCAAAATATACAATTTGCTCGCCATTTATTTGCTGCCATGGAATTTTTTATGTGCTCAAAATTAGTGGGTTTGACAGATTGTTATCTTTAAAAAGTCACAAGCCCAATGAATTTTTATTTAAATCTTATTCAATAAAAAATCCATTTAATTAAGTCAAACTTGTATTTAATCTAATAAAATACATAACCCCAAATTATCCTTAATATTTAATAAGATCCAACTTATAAAATTATAATGATAAGCTCAAATATAAATTAATGCCATTAATTTATTCTTGGACTCTTTTTCGTCCAATGGATATCGTTTTTCCATTCAATTACTTGTGGAATTAATTCCAAATTAATTCCTTGTTCCTCTCCAGTGATTTTGTGTGTGACTCTTTAGGTTCACCTTGCAGCTAGACTTGACTAGTGTCTAACACTATCATTAATTAAATTTAATTTAATTAATAATTATTGATTAACTTTTAATCAAGAAAGCCAGTCACCATGGTTGCCCATCTAGCAACGGTCCATGGCATTAGAGACTAGGTGAATTACCGTCTGAACATTTAGGCTCTCAAGTCCTACGGGTATAGTCCTTCCGTCTACCGTCTCCTAGCCATAGTCTAGGGCATTGAATTATGTGTCAGTTTCCATCATTGATTAGACGTCTGTGCTGAATACTTGAGATCGCGTTACACCAAGTTTCTCGACATAGGAACCTCCTTTTCCTATTCGATCAACGACTGTGGCCCTAGATTCCTAAAGCGTGAATGCATCTCCACGTGCATAGGAGATACCTTCGTCACATATTGACAGGGGACCGATCCTTTTGCTTTGAACTCACCGTTCTCGTTACATACTCCAACTGCAATGGACAAGGCTTGTGTTGATCACATATGTGCCATAACCGCCTCTCGCACAGATCTAAGATACAATCATCTACGCACGTGGTTACTGTGATTCCTCAGGTCTGAGGACTACCACCGTTTTATCAGAGTCGGGGGCTTAAGCCGTACTGACCAAGCCTCTATGGCTCCCATATGATGATCCCCACGAGTCAGTTATGTCAGTTGACCAGCTGGTCAACTAACCCACTAATATTGCATAGACGTCTAACATCTGTCACCGATGAAAGGCGGAACCCATCCAATTAATGCAATACCCAGTGGAAGTCTCAGGCGAACTCTCGATGCCTAGTTTGAGGTCCTCAACTTGAAACATTTCAGACCGACCCTCAGAAGTTGGTTTCGTAGCCGCCATCCAATGCGCAGCCCAACTACACAGGTTATTAAATGGTATGTGGGCATCTGTTGTGACGTCAAAGCGAACGTGATGTAATTTGGTAAGCACAATAGATACATTTCCTGAAGATGAATACTTACCATATTCGTCGGGACATTATTTCCTAAGTAAAGATGAATGGTTCTCAAAACCGTTAATCTAATTGACTTTTGATCACCTATTCCACCATCTACGAGGGTCCAAACATGGTTTGAATCCATCAGGTCCATTTCAGACCTGATGGACTCAAGCCACTTGTTTGTCTGAGTCGATATCAGACATCACTTCTTCATATGTACTTGGATCATTATCTAATTGTGTCTTCATCCCTAAGAATTTGTATCTATCATGTGGATGGGACACTCTGGTTGACCTATGGAGAACTGGAGTATCAGTGGGAGCCATAGGTTCAGATGGTGTTGCATTGTTTTGCAGAGGTGTTTCACCTTACTCTTCAAGTTGTACCTTATCTCGTTAGTTATCCGTAGGAAAACCCTTTTCCAAGGACATTGAGTTTCTTGAGATAAAAATCTTTTTATTGGATGGGTTGTAGAAATAATAGCCTGCAGTTTCTTTCCGATATCCAATAAACCTGCACAGACTAGATCCAGATTCTAGTTTGTCTCCCACTAGCCTTTTAATGTATATGGGACTACCCCACGCTCTCAAGTACTTGTAGGACGTAGGGTTGCCATACCATATTCCGTATGGTGTCTGGGTTACTGTTTTTAGTGTCGCCATCTTAAGTAAGTTGGCTATCGTCTCAAGAGCATATCCCCAAAAAGATAGGAGCGGTTTAGTAAAACTCATCATGGATTAGACCATGTCCATCGCAGTGTGGTTCCTCCTTTCAGTCATGTTATTAAGCCGCAACATTCCAAGAGGAGTCCATTGACAAAGAATTACATTCTCTTTTAAGTAATACATGAATTCAACCACTTAAATACTCCCCACCTGGGCCTGATCAAAGGGTTTACGACCAATTTGATTCTCAACTTCAATTCTGAATTTCTTAAACCTTCCAAAGGCCTCAGATATACCTCATACAGTAAACATAACCGTACCATGAGTGATCATGGATGAAGGTTGTGAAGTATAAGTATTCTCCTCTAGCCAGAGTATTCATTGGTCTATAGACGTCCGTATAGATCAAATCCAACAGACCATCGACAAGTGTACTTTGACCTATAAATGACTTCTTGCTCATTTTTCCTTTCAGACAGGATTCACAAGTTGGCAGATTGTACAAGTTGTCTACCTCTAGACTTTCGATTCCACCAATTTCCTCATCCTATCTTTAGAGATTTGGCCTTCCCTTGCATGCCAAATCTGTGTGTTGTCATCATTATCTATTCTTTGTTTGTGTTGGTTAGTCATAATCCAATTAGAATATAATCCAATTTGGAGAATATAAAGACCGTTAGTC
>NW_011628434.1:0-3272 GCF_000512975.1 Sesamum indicum
TCCACCACTCCCTCATTTCCACATATCACCATTCTTGTAAGCAACTAGTAACATAAAATAATATATCATTACATATTCTCAGTTTCAAACATCCACAATACATCAAACAATAAACATATTATTCCAACGTATTTCCTCATTCCACGTACACAATATCGTCAATCAAATCAAATCATTCATCACTCATATAGTTTCAGACAAATCAGTGGCAGCATGAACCACAAATTTATATAACAGTAATAGCACAAATAAAGAGAACATATATAGATAATACTAATTATTTACTTACCTCAACCTCACAACGTTTCTTTTTACTCAATCGCTAATTGTCAGTCCTTTCACCTCACCCCCGTATCCTATAATGAGTTATACCACACACAATTAATATATCGAGAATATCATGATTTCTGTTAAATATAATACTAAATATTATTCGTATAATTTCTTATAACTCTTTAATATTCCACTTCTATCGACGTACAAATCTTCGTTTTTCCTCTTTATTAACATACCATTTATTAAATATAATTTTCGAAATATTTTTATGGATTTCTTATCACTTTCTCGCTATTATATAATTTAATTGAATAACAATATGTAGAATTGCGTATTTAGTTAACAATTCGGATAGAATTATAAAAATTGGCCATAGCAACATTCAAATCTAATAAATTTAATAATCTAATTAACCAACGATATCATTTTTATATCCAATTTGATATTTAATTCGACACTATTTTAAATAGCCAAACTCGTAAAATACTCCGATTAAATAGTACATCACTTAGTATAAACAACATTTAATAAATGAACTAATTAAATAATATTATTATATAAATTAATAAGTATTAAAATCATAATCTTCGTACCTCTGTTTCTTCTTTTTCCTTTCAGCCGAAAATGGTGTGTGTGTGTGTTGGCAATGTGTGTGTGTTATGTGTGTGTATCTTCATTAAAAAAAAACAACAAAATAAAAGAAAGAAGAGAGGCGGTGGGCTGCTGGGCCCACCCTCAATTTTCTTTTCTTTATCTCATATATAAATATATCACTTACTAATATATATATATAACTTACATATATATATTTACATTATATTACTTACTTATATATATATATATATATAACTTACATATATATATTTACATTATATTACTTACTTATATATATACTATTTATATATATAATATTATTATTATTTTATTTAATTAATTAGACTTTTTTCAAAATACCATTTACGTCCTTCCTAATTTTCTTAATTAATAGAAATTATTCCAAAATATTATAACGAACTCCAATTTAATTCATTCATAAATTTCACGAAAATTTACCAATTAATCCTACAATTATGTATTATAATATTTGGGGCGTCACAATTCTCCTCTCCTAATAAAAATTTCGTCCTCGAAATTTAACTAACTTACCGGCTCAGGGAATAAATATGGGTATTCTTCTCTCATGTTCTCCTCAACTTCCCAAACTCTTGGGTCTAGACCTACGTTTGGGTCATGTTTCGTCCAATTATGAGAATGCTCAAAATTTAGCTGTTTTGCACGGTTTATTAAAACAAGTTTGTTTCCCTTTTATACTAACTTGTAGTTATTATTATGTTTAGAAAATTTACCACACTAATGCTTGGGACTAGACCAACGTTTGGGACTGGTTTCGTCGAATTCTGACAAAATTTCGCTGTTTTGCACGGTTTTATTAATGCAAGTTTGTTTCCCTTTTATGCTTACTTGTAGTTATTATTACGCTTAGCAAATTTACAATAGAAATGCTTGGGTCTAGACCAATGTTTTGGTCAAGTTTCGTCGAATTCTGAAAACGTTCAAAATTTAGTTGTTTTGCACGATTTTATTAAAGCAAGTTTGTTTCGCTTTTATACTAACTTGTAGTTAGTATTACCCTTAGCAAATTTACAACACAAATGGATGGGTCTGGACCTGCAATTGGGTCAAGTTTCGTTGAATTATGAGAACGTTAAAAAGTTAGCTGTTTCGCATGGTTTTATTAAAACAAGTTTGTTTCCCTTTTATACTAACTTGTAGTTATTATTACGCTTAGCAAATTTACAACACAAATGCTTGGGTCTAGACCAACGTTCGGGTCAAGTTTCGTCGAATTCTGAAAATATTCGAAATTTAGCTGTTTTGCACGGTTTTATTAAACAAAGTTTGTTTCCCATTTAAACTAACTTGTAATTATTATTACGCTTAGCAAATTTACTACACAAATGCTTGGGTCTAGACCAACGTGTAATTATTATTACGCTTAGCAAATTTACTACACAAATGCTTGGGTCTAGACCAACGTTTGGGTCAAATTTTGTCGATTTTTGAGAACGTTCAAAATTTAGCTATTTTGCACGGTTTTATTAAAGCAAGTTTGTTTCCCTTTTATACTAATTTGTAGTTATTATTACGCTTAGCATATTTACAACACAAATGGATGTGTTTAGACCTGCGATTGGGTCAAGTTTCTCGAATTCTGAGAACGTTCAAAAGTTAGCTGTTTTATACGGTTTTATTAAAGAAAGTTTGTTTTCCTTTTATGCTAACTTGTAGTTATTAGTACGCTTATCAAATTTACAACACAAATGCTTGGGTCTACACCAACGTTTGGGTCAAGTTTCGTCAAATTCTGAAAACGTTCAAAATTTAGCTGTTTTGCACGATTTTATTAAAGCAAGTTTGTTTCGCTTTTATACTAACTTGTAGTTATTACTACGCTTAGCAAATTTACGATACAAATGGATGTGTCTGGACCTGCGATTGGGTCAAGTTTCGTTGAAGTCTGAGAACCTTCAAAAGTTAGCTGTTTTGCACGGTTTTATTAAAGCAAGTTTGTTTTCCTTTTATACTAACTTGTAGTTATTATTACGCTTAGCAAATTTACAACACAAATGGATGGGTCTAGACCAACGATTGGGTCAACTTTTGTTGAACTCTGAGAACGTTCAAAAGTTAGCTGTTTTGCACGGTTTTATTAAAATAAGTTTGTTTTCCTTTTATACTAAATTGTAGTTATTACTACGCTTAGAAAATTTAACACACAAACTCTTGGACCTAGACCTACGTTTGGGTCAAGTTTCGTCCAATTATGAGAATGCTCAAAATTTAGCTGTTTTGCACGGTTTATTAAAACAAGTTTGTTTTCCTTTTATACTAACTTGTAGTTATTATTACGTTTAGAAAATTTACCACACTAATGCTTGGGACTAGACCAACGTTTGGGACTGGTTTCGTCGAATTCTGAGAACGTTCAAAATTTA
>NW_011628434.1:3400-7395 GCF_000512975.1 Sesamum indicum
CTAACTTGTAGTTATTATTACGCTTAGCAAATTTACAACAGAAATGCTTGGGTCTAGACCAATGTTTGGGTCAAGTTTCGTCGAATTCTGGAAACGTTCAAAATTTAGCTGTTTTGCACGATTTTATTAAAGCAAGTTTGTTTCGCTTTTATATTAACTTGTAGTTAGTATTACCCTTAGCAAATTTAAAACACAAATGGATGGGACTGGACCTGCAATTGGGTCAAGTTTCGTTGAATTATGAGAACGTTAAAAAGTTAGCTGTTTTGCACGGTTTTATTAAAACAAGTTTGTTTCCCTTTTATACTAACTTGTAGTTATTATTACGCTTAGAAAATTTAACACACAAACTCTTGGGTCTAGACCTATGTTTGGGTTAAGTTTCGTCGAATTCTGAGAATGCTCAAAATTTAGCTGTTTTGCACGGTTTTATTAAAACAAGTTTGTTTCCCTTTTATACTAACTTGTAGTTATTATTACGCTTAGCAAATTTACAACACAAATGCTTGGGTCTAGACAAACGTTTGGGTCAAGTTTCGTCGAATTCTGAAAACGTTCGAAATTTAGCAGTTTTGCACGGTTTTATTAAACAAAGTTTGTTTCCCTTTTAAACTAACTTATAATTATTATTACGCTTAGCAAATTTACAACACAAATGCTTGGGTCTAGACCAACGTATGGGTCAAGTTTCGTCGAATTTTGAGAACGTTCAAAATTTAGCTATTTTGCACGGTTTTATTAAAGCAAGTTTGTTTCGCTTTTATACTAACTTCTAGTTATTATTACGCTTAGCATATTTACAACACAAATGGATGGGTCTAGTCCTGCGATTGGGTCAAGTTTCGTTGAATTCTGAGAACGTCCAAAAGTTAGCTGTTTTGCACGGTTTTATTAAAACAAGTTTGTTTTCCTTTTATAGTAACTTGTAGTTATTATTACGCTTAGAAAATTTAACACACAAACTCTTGGGTCTAGACCTATGTTTGGGTTAAGTTTCGTCGAATTCTGAGAATGCTCAATATTTAGCTGTTTTGCACGGTTTCATTAAAACAAGTTTGTTTCCTTTTTATACTAACTTGTAGTTATTATTACGTTTAGCAAATTTACAACACAAATGCTTGGGTCTAGACAACCGTTTGGGTCAAGTTTCGTCGAATTCTGAGAACGTTCAAAATTTAGCTGTTTTCACGGTTATATTAAAACAAGTTTGTTTCCCTTTTATAGTAACTTGTAGTTATTATTACGCTTAGAAAATTTAACACACCAACTCTTGGGTCTAGACCTACGTTTGGGTCAAGTTTCGTCGAATTCTGAGAATGCTCAATATTTAGCTGTTTTGCACGGTTTTATTAAAGCAAGTATGTTTCCCTTTTATACTAACTTGTAGTTATTATTACGCTTAGCATATTTACAACACAAATGGATAGGTCTAGACCTGCGATTGTGTCAAGTTTCTCGAATTCTGAGAACGTTCGAAAGTTAGCTGTTTTATACGGTTTTATTAAAAAAAGTTTGTTTTCCTTTTATGCTAACTTGTAGTTATTAGTACGCTTAGCAAATTTAAAACACAAATGCTTGGGTCTAGACCAACGTTTGGGTCAAGTTCGTCCAATGCTGAGAATGCTCAAAAATTAGCTGTTTTGCACGGTTTTATTAAAACTAGTTTGTTTCCCTTTTATACTAACTTGTAGTTATAATTACGCTTAGCAAATTTACAACACAAATGCTTGGGTCTAAACCAACGTTTGGGTCAAGTTTCGTCCAATGCTGAGAATGCTAAAAAATTAGCTGTTTTGCACAGATTTTATTAAAACAAGTTTGTTAACCTTTTATACTAACTTGTAGTTATTATTACGCTTAGAAAATTTAACACACAAACTCTTGGGTCTAGACCTATGTTTGGGTTAAGTTTCGTCGAATTCTGAGAATGCTCAAAATTTAGCTGTTTTGCACGGTTTTATTAAAACAAGTTTGTTTCCCTTTTATGCTAACTTGTAGTTATTATTACGCTTAGCAAATTTACAACAGAAATGCTTGGGTCTAGACCAATGTTTGGGTCAAGTTTCGTCGAATTCTGGAAACGTTCAAAATTTAGCTGTTTTGCACGATTTTATTAAAGCAAGTTTGTTTCGCTTTTATACTAACTTGTAGTTAGTATTACCCTTAGCAAATTTACAACAGAAATGGATGGGTCTGGACCTGCAATTGGGTCAAGTTTCGTTGAATCATGAGAACGTTAAAAAGTTAGCTGTTTCGCACGGTTTTATTAAAACAAGTTTGTTTCCCTTTTTTACTAACTTGTAGTTATTATTACGCTTAGCATATTTACAACACAAATGAATGGGTCTAGACCTGTGATTGGGTCAAGTTTCTCGAATTCTGAGAACGTTCGAAAGTTAGCTGTTTTATACGGTTTTATTAAAACAAGTTTGTTTCCCTTTTATACTAACTTGTAGCTATTATTACGTTTAGAAAATTTACCACACTAATGCTTGGGACGAGACCAACATTTGGGACTGGTTTCGTCGAATTCTGAGAACATTCAAAATTTAGCTGTTTTGCACGGTTTTATTAAAGCAAGTTTGTTTCCCTTTTATACTAACTTGTAGTTATTATTAAGCTTAGCATATTTACAACACAAATGGATGGGTCTAGACCTGCGATTGGATCAAGTTTCTCGATGAGAACGTTCAAAATTTAGCTATTTTGCACGGTTTTATTAAAGCAAGTTTGTTTTCCTTTTATACTAACTTGTAGTTATAATTGCGCTTAGCATATTTACAACACAAATGGATGGGTCTAGACCTGTGATTGGGTCAAGTTTCTCGAATTCTGAGAACGTTCGAAAGTTAGCTGTTTTATACGGTTTTATTAAAACAAGTTTGTTTCCCTTTTATGCTAACTTGTAGTTATTATTACGCTTAGCAAATTTACAATAGAAATGCTTGGGTCTAGACTAATGTTTGGGTCAAGTTTCGTCGAATTCTGAAAACGTTCAAAATTTAGCTGTTTTGCACGATTTTATTAAAGCAAGTTTGTTTCGCTTTTATAATAACTTGTAGTTAGTATTACCCTTAGCAAATTTACAACACAAATGGATGGGACTGGACCTGCAATTGGGTCAAGTTTCGTTGAATTATGAGAACGTTAAAAAGTTAGCTGTTTTGCACGGTTTTATTAAAACAAGTTTGTTTCCCTTTTATACTAACTTGTAGTTATTATTACGCTTAGAAAATTTAACACACAAACTCTTGGGTCTAGACCTATGTTTGGGTTAAGTTTCGTCGAATTCTGAGAATGCTCAAAATTTAGCTGTTTTGCACGGGTTTATTAAAACAAGTTTGTTTCCCTTTTATACTAACTTGTAGTTATTATTACACTTAGGAAATTTACAACACAAATACTTGGGTCTAGACCAACGTTTGGGTCAAGTTTCGTCGAATTTTGAGAACGTTCAAAATTTAGCTATTTTGCACGGTCTTATTAAAGCAAGTTTGTTTCCCTTTTATACTAACTTGTAGTTATTATTACGCTTAGCATATTTATAACACAAATGGATGGGTCTAGACCTGCGATTGGGTCAAGTTTCTCGAATTCTGAGAACGATCGAAAGTTAGCTATTTTATACGGTTTTATTAAAAAAAGTTTATTTTTCTTTTATGCTAACTTGTATTTATTAATACGCTTAGCAAATTTACAACACAAATCCTTGGGTCTAGACCAATGTTTGGGTCAAGACAGGCCGAATTTTGAAAACGTGCAAAATTTAGCTGTTTTGCACGATTTTATTAAAGCAAGTTTGTTTCGCTTTTATACCAACTTGTAGTTAGTATTACCCTTAGCAAATTTACAACACAAATGGATGGGTCTGGACCTGCAATTGGGTCAAGTTTCGTTGAATAATGAGAACGTTAAAAAGTTAGTTGTTTCGCACGGTTTTATTAAAACAAGTTTGTTTCCCTTTTTTACTAACTTGTAGTTATTATTACGCTTAG
>NW_011628435.1:0-2278 GCF_000512975.1 Sesamum indicum
ACGCCTTTTGTGTGGGTCGGAACTTGCCCGACAAGGAATTTTGCTACCTTAGTACCGCTATAGTTACAACCACCGTTCACCGGGCTTCGGTTGCCGGCTCCCCAGTCATTAGGTCACCAACTTCCTTGGCCTTCTGGCACTAGGCAGGCGTCAATCATTATATACCGCTTTTGGCCAACATTCTCAACAACTAAGAGATCCATTCGAAGAACACATGGACTAGTTGAAGTAATGAGCCTACCAATATAAAGAAAATGTTAAAGAAGTTGAGACTAATTTTGTTGAGGCTGGAATCTCAGATTTTTTTAGTCCATTGAAAATGATGAAAAAGGTCTCCCTGAGCTTCCCTTAAAGTTTGGTGACATTCCTGAGGATTTCTACAAAGCTTGCTGATTAGATATTTTGAGATTATCTCATATGTTATTAGAATGTTTCCATTATTAAGGTATGTTTACTTTAATCAATAAGGTACTTTTTTTAAAATATTGTAATGTCTTTTATATTTTTATGAATGAAGTTTTTGCTTCCTTATTATATGTCTATTTCATTTATATAAAATGGATCAAGCCATGAAATTCTCAATGGCAAGGAGCATTGTCTTGTTGATGTGCCACTACACAAACCATTCTAAGAAACAAGAGTTTTTCTCAAACTTGTTAATGACAAGAAAAATAGTGAATACTGTTTCATAAGTTAGTAATCTTATTGAATGCTCTGTAACAAGGTTACACATTATATTCTAGTAAATCACAAAGCGTGGTAGAATACTTGGTTAAAGAAGCAAATCCTTGAAAGAGAACGGAGCATGTCATCTCAATTAATCACAACGCTAATGTGACCACATGTAATGTCTCTAAGGATAAAATTGTTGAACCGATTTATCTAAAGACTCTAAATATAACGATCAAGATCTCGAGGATAGTTAAGAGATGTCTACTAATTATGCTCACAAAAGTTTAGGTTGGTACGGCAAAGAGATGTCTACTAATTACCCGATACTAATTAGGTTGTCTCCATAAATCGACCTAATTTTAATTTTTGTCCCATACTATAGATGATTGGCACATTACAGGCCATATATGCATTTGTTTTTCCAATTTCACGACATAAGAGGGGCAACCATTAAGTAGCTAACGACTTTTGATTTTTCTGTTAAGTGGGTGCGAATTTTGAGGAAAAATGTACTGATTTATGAAAATTTGGTGGAAAAGGTTTAGTTATTCTTCTTCGTCATATAAATAGCTATCTTGTTTTCTTCTCTCTTCCATTTAGTAGGAAATAAGTTTTAAAACACGGCTGCAAAGGGAGAAGCTCTTTGTCACCGTGGAAGGATTGCAAGTTTGAGAACCCTATGGACTGACGACAACACAGGTAGGAGATTTCTTTGGTGTTCGAAAAAAAGAAGTTGGTGTGCTTTTTTTATCACACATCAATTGGTTAGTATTAAACTGAGAAGTGCCTGTCATTGGTCTAAGGCTATTTCTCCCTTTTTGACCCCAGAGGTGCTGGGTTGACTTGAATCAATAGGAATTTGCACCTACTATAACTCAATTGTTGTCGTTTCACCAGAGTCTGGTGATGGCCTTGTGCAATCGGTACTTGAATCCGACGCTACAGGTCTAGTGCTCTGTACTCTAAAGGCATGTTTAGGGTCATGCTCCCTCAACTCGTGAGTCCCTGAAGGTTAAGTATAGCGCCATATGGATGTGAAGGATGGAGAATGGTCCTTGCCCAAGGTGTATTTTCAAGCACTCTCTTTGGATTTCTTCCTAGATTTTTCTTTAGTCGGGTTCCCATAAACTTTGGACTGACATTAGTGTGAAAATCCGCACTTTCTCTTATTGATTGATCCTGCGAAGGATCATTAGAGCATGTACTCCCCTCCGGCGATGGTCGTGCTGGAGTGATTTCATTTGTTTGGATATTGACTAAATCCACAATTTCCAGTTGGGAAAAGGATTCAGCCAATTCTTATAGATCTGTGCTCTTGTTACTTCCATTATTTTATAAATTTGATAGATGGGATAATCAGATCTTCTCTAAATTTTGGCTTTGGAATCTCCATAGCCGTCCCCTTCTAGTGTAGAAGAGGTATTGTTCCAAGGGCGTCCCTAATTCTCTCTTGTTTGGATTTAGATGTCTCAGGGTTCTCCCTTTGGTATATCTTCATATCTACAATGTCTGCTTTCAGATATGTAAGATCCTTGTGCAGATCGGGAAGGATCTTAAGGACCTCCTCCACCTTCTGGCTCAAAATTCTATTTTTTTTAGGTATATG
>NW_011628435.1:2400-5684 GCF_000512975.1 Sesamum indicum
TTCTAGCTGGGATTCTACCATAGACTTCAGTGGAGTATAGACGCCTCACTGCATTTTTTGGTAGTACCTATCGAACCTCAAAATTTCTCAACCATTTTGTTTTTCTTCTGGAGTGAGAAGTTTTGAATCAATTCTTTTGAGACTGTTGTAACACTTGTCAACAATTTCCATGAAAAATTCCCTTATCTATATTTCAACAATATGGAAATATTCACTATTTTCATCGGAACTTGAACTTTCGTCCGGTTCCATTTTCTCTCAAGAGAGTCTTCCATTAATAGATTTATAATATCAAAATATAATATATAATATATTTGTTCAATAAACCTAAGCTCTGATACCATTCTAGGGGAGCATGTACAAAAATATGCATTAGAATGAAAAATAATTGAAAGTAGACTAAACTGCTCATTTTAAAGCTGTTGAGGAGTAAAATTGTCTAAAATTTGATCAGATCTAGTCGGAGGGTAGGAATCGCAATATTTTTTAAAGCTACGGCGCATATTTTGCCAGGGTCTAAATTATAGTCCTTAAAATGCTACCCCCTTAAATTACGGGTCAGGATTTGCGATTAACCCTTTGGTTAAATGTTTAGATACAAGACATGGTTATTTTAGGTTTTATTTGATATTTTTCATATGTCATATTTTAATTTTATGAGAAACTGAGAACACATATAATAATAATTATATAGTTTATAGCAGTGTGAGTGCCATTTCCTATTCTAATATTTTTAAATTTTCCATGTGGCCATGTCTGTTCGTATCTTGTGTTTGTCACCGTGTCCGTAGCCATGCATCATAGATAACTATAATAGTATAGACAGTGTTTATCTATTATTTCATGCCATTTTTACGACTTATTCTTTTGGGAAATGGATACGTGTTGTGATGGTTTAGGAGTAGCATTTACACATTTTTATATTTTTTTACAAGGATCGATAATTTCTATCGTGCATTATTGAAAAGATCAAAACTTTTACGCTTATATTTTATTCTATTATATTAGAGATAATAAAAATGTTCTATAACATATATAGTAATTACATGTCAAATCTCAATTTACATTTTAATCTATCTTACAAGAAAAAGTGTTCAATTTACATAATAAGTGATTTAATTTATCCTCATTAATTCTTTTAGCATTTGTATTTTACACTTCAAATTATTATCTTACATGACAATTCATTTAATTGATTTTCATTCGTCATCTAACCTATTCTGATTTGTTAAGTCATTTAACTAATTCTCAATTATATGTATGCTAATAAAAATTTCAACATTAAATCATTTTAATTTTTGTAATTCTTTGTAGGTGTTGTATGATTGAGGGAAACCATTATAAATGCAATATATTATGAATATAATATACAAAAAAATTATATGATTAATTAAGTATAATGTGAAAAGTAATTAGTAGGAATAAATCTGAATAATGTAAAAAGTAATTAATAAGAGTATATGTGTAATTGCAAAAGTAGTTAATAAAAAATAATAAATATATTATTTTACATTTTTATCCTTGAAAAATAATATTTGCAAGGTTAATTTAGTCCAACCACAAAAAGAAAAAGCTTTTTAGGTGATTCGTAATTTTATATATATGTAGATATAGATATAGATTGATAAATTTGTCCAACCAAAAGATCACCGGTTTAAATATGGTTATTTGGTCTACTTTTATAGTAGTTTCTCGTGCTACTAAATTTTTATTTAATGTATGCTTTAATTTGAAATTATCTATCTATATATCGATAATTTAATACACTATTTTCAATAAAAACAAATCACTTATATTTAGGTTTTCGTGAATCACAATTATTTAATAATTAATCAATTAATTTTAGAATATTGAATCATAATTTTAATATAACAAAAGAAAAAAAGTTGATCATACTTTTCATTGACTTAACCAAAATAAAAAGTAGTTAATCATTTGATTGATATTAAAATAGTTTTACTGATTTGTACGAGCCTAATCAAATTTTTCATTGGACAACCATATCAAAAGCTTTTAGAAAGGAAAAGATGTTCGAATTTAAAATTTTCTTTTTAATTATAAATGTTGACAAAATAATAGGAAAAGTATAACGAGAAAATTGACTGGCCATAAATCAATTTTTGGGTTGTTTAAAGCGCAAGCAAAGATCTTCAGTCCATTTTATTTGGATTTTCATTGCTTGGAACAAAGATAAAATGGATGGTGAAGAGCATATAACAAAGATAAGAGTTAAAATTCAAGCATATAACCCAAACCAAAACCATATCAAAGATAACAAAGATAAGAGTTAAAATTGATTAACAAAGATAATAGGAAAAGAATAACGTTGGTAAGAAAGATAAGAGCATATAACAAACATAAGAGTTAAAATTCAACTAAACCAAAACCATTTACGTTGGTAAGAAATAAATATGATTTAAAGTAAAACATTCCACATACTTTTTATTTTCTTTTCTATCTTAGTAATATTTCTTGTACGACTTCCACTTCCATCCCAAACTTGAATGTTGTGCAAGTTTTAATATGCTTCATGAAAAAATGACATAAGTTCATTCATTTTCTATAATCTTCTATAGTGGAAAAGTTAGAAAATAAAACATATCCACATAAATTTTGGTCAAAGATAAATTGGGTTTATGGATTTTGAATTTACCTGTTCCAGCAGTAGATCATTCCTCCGACAGCTATAGAGTATAAAACTTGCAACCTCCTTTAAAGAGCGGAAGTATTGAGAGATTCTATCATGAATATAGTACTATTGCATGAAAATGTGGTTGAAGAATGTTAGTTATATTACATTAGTTTTGCATAACTCAAATATTTACAGATTATTTATGTAAAGTATCAAAAAAATTAGTACCTTATCACTTGCATTCGAGGCGTTGCACTTTCTCTTTTGTAATATCCAACTCTCTAGACGTTCCTGTAGGGATAACTTATATCTTGGTTGAATTTTTATTATCTCAATAATTTCCGGTAGAGGGTTCACATCTTGTTGGAGAGGGACTTTTTTCACTCTTACGTCCAACTTGCCTTCATTATCTTGTACAATTATGTGATACATGTCCCTTTCCCCTATCTCACCCTGCCATACATATGTATGTTAGCAGAATAGACGAGTTTATTTTATAAATTATAATATCACATTTTTTAGATAAAGAAACCTACAAGTGCATAATAGCAAAAATGCACGTTATTGCACACTAATATCTAATCTTGTTTCCATTTTTTTAGTGGATGAGTAAGTAAAGTGATTGCATAAGCTTTCTACAAACAAAGTGTTA
>NW_011628435.1:6583-7362 GCF_000512975.1 Sesamum indicum
GGTGATTGTAATATCACATTCCATATACATTAGAAACTAATAAGATAAGCAACATATAAGCATTGGGCAAAGAAAAATTATAGTGTATCCATTTGCAATCCCTTTTTGGCATATTGCCACCGAATTTTAGGATACACATGGTGAGTTTGGAGGCATCTCTTAAATCCAACGGGCTCACGGGCCCAGGGCGTCACGTGTTCCATAGAAATTTTTATCATTGTATTTAACAAATTGGAAATGATCCTTTCAGAAATACGGAAGATATTTTGCAAAGGTCATAATACAACAAATACATGAACATAAGATATTGAAACTTTTCATTATTCATTTGACCATAAGAGATGGCATAAAAGAAAAATGTATTCAAGTGGAAAATAAATTGATTTTGTTGTGAATGATGCAAAATACTATTTTTGCCTCATGAAGTTTATAATTCTAAAGCCAGCCAAATATATTGTATGTAGCTTATTTTCATTTTGAAAGTCATTTCCTTAATCTCAATTGTAATTGAAATATAAATCACCAAGAGAAGATTCACTGTAGAGGAAAAAATCTTAATTTTCTTGATATCTCCTAGATATGCTTGCAAATTGGTGATACTGTTGGAAGATCTGTGAAGATTTTTGTGAGTAAAGACTCTAAAGACTCTAATATTTTATTGTATTTATAAGGTAATAGTAACAACCTTTATTTACAGAGAAATGACTGAACACTCAACATTAGTTATTAGTGACTAGGCCACTTCTATTTAGGCAGGGGATTAGGCAAGATCAGTTCCC
>NW_011628436.1:0-7347 GCF_000512975.1 Sesamum indicum
TGGATCAATTAATTAGAGTTTCGACTTGATAATTTAATGAGATTAAATAAATCGAGTTAGGCTCAATTATTTGATGGATTAATTATTAGGCTATGGGTTAGAATTAATTTGATAAGATCAAATAAATTTCATTTGGGCTTTTAGAATTGATTTGATTGATCTATAAAGACCCAATCCCATGGGTTTAATTTGAAAAATAGTCTATGTATATATGTAAGCCTAGCTTATATATATATATGTATATTTATATGTCATATATATATATATATATATGAGATTGTAAGGATGAGGGAGTTATTGTTTAAGTACTTGTGGTACTAATAGGTAGTATACTATGGGGACATCTATTATACTTATTTTTTACTTGACATGTAAAGTATACATGTATACATACAATAAGTACATAAGATGTGTCTTTTGTATGTGTGTAGTTTATAGATTTGTGCATATGTTATTTTGTATATGATACAAAAGACAACACTCCTCCCTCACACTTATCATCTTGACCACTCCTTTCTCTTTATTCTCTTGTTCTTCTTGAACTAATTTTAAGTTAGAGCAAGGTCCTCGTGTGTTTGATATACTAAGTTAATAGTATAATCAAGTCTCTTATACTACATGTCTTACATCTATAAAGGTTTGGTATAGACCACCTTATGGCGTAGTGTGAGTTTTATGTAGAGGAGATCTCATTGACCTTTATGTGAACGCACGTCTGGAGGAGAAAAACTAGAACAAAGTTTTCAAATTGGAATGGTAAAATTTCATGATTATATTTACATCACTCTATATCACAATAGCTACTTCTTTTGTTTCAAGCTTGTGTTATCTTATTGAGTGCGGAACACCCGAGATTAAGAGAGTAGTTCTCTTTCAGTTTAGAATTTAAATATACTTATTTTTCATACTTCTATTGCATTCTTGCCAAGTCTGGAGCCATACGAATTCTTTCACTAATAAGGTGTAACATTTCAAGAAATGCTAGGGTAAAAAAACTTGCATTGCTTATGCTATGGGACTATGCAGAAGAAATAAAAGAAAAAAGTAATCCTAAATCAACAGTCATATTAAGTATTCAAAGCAAAAATCAATTTTTCAGATTTTACCTGTCTTTGAATTCACTGATAATAAACTTCTTGACTGTAAACCTGTTATATATGTAGATGGGTGTCACTTGAGGGGGCCACACTGGAAGTGCTTTTATGTGCTGTTGGAATTAACCCTAAAAATAATTTCTTCCTAATTTGCTATATTGTGGTTATGAGAGAGAACAAGAAAACATGGGATTGGTTTTTAACACTTTTGAAAATAGATTTGATGATTTAAGTTGATTCTAAATGGACATTCATGTAAAATAAACAAAAGGGGTTTGTGGGTGAATTGCAAGAATTATTTCCTAATGAAGAGCACAAGTATTGTGTTAGGCATTTGCATTCCAACTTTAAAACTTTCGAGTTTAGAGGATTGACATTCAAAAATGGATTGTAGAAGGCGGGAAGTGTAACAATAATTAAATGATTTGGATGAGGGGGGTTTTTGCTTGGTTTAGTGAGAAGCCTCCAAAAAATTGGTCAAGATCACAATTTCCTATAAAGATAGGGCAAAAAAAAAAAAATGAAAAAAACTATTGTGTCCCAAAATTCAAAAGATAATTGACAAAAATATTGAGTAGCTTAGAGATTGTATTCCAATAAAATATCATGAGAAGCATGATCAAATTTCTTACTTTGATGGCAATCAATACAGTGTTGACTTAGAAAATCACAATTGTGGGTGTAGAAAAAGGGATTTGAGGGGCATACCATGTAAGCATGTTGTTTGTGTAATTTTTTGTAATGGATGGGAAATAGAAATACACACACCATTGCTGCAGGGCTGAAACTTACTTCAAGGCCTATGAACATGCAATCATCCCAATTAATGGAAGAAGAGTGATTTCAATCCACCACTCCTACTCAAACCTGTCAACAGACTAAGGAGGCCTCCAAAAGCTAGAAGACTTGAAGCTAATGAAGTTCTCCTAAAAATAGGAGAGGAAGGCCAGGTCGAATCATGAGGAAGGATGATCAAAAACAAGAGGCAACAGACGACGGTCAAGTATGATAAGTGTGGAGTGCAAGAACACAATGGTAGGGGGTGTCAAAGCACAAATGCAACCACAAGCAACCAGGTGCTACAGGTACAACTTGAAGTATATATTTTGATTTTGAGGCCTTCAATGTATTCCAATAACTAACAATGACTGTTTTTGTGTATAACAAGTTTCAACAAAAGGCAAAGGAATTGTGCAGGAACCTCAAGTGCAGTTGCAAAAACAGCACCAATAATGTTTCAACAATGACAAAAAGGAGTGAAGATCAAGGAACGTGCTCCATTTAAACCTATCCTAGGTCGTCACAAGAGAAAGGAAATGCAAGATCAACCCCATAAGTACTTGAAGGAGGCAAAAAATTTGTTACTAAGTTTAATTTAAGCAAAGCAATGAGTGAACAGATGAAGGACAAGAAGAAAGCTTGATTTCACATTTCATTAAATTAAGAAATATTATTTGAAATTTAATAACTACTTGATAAGTGAATTCTTCATTAAGCTTAACGACTTTGGACTTTTAAGAATTATTGTAAAATCTTTCTATTCAATGAAAATTCAAAAACTAAATAAAGAATTATTTAAACACATGATTTCGTTATTTATTTTGTTGGCAGGAGAAATTATCCTATTGCCAGTTTCATGAATTTTTTGGATTTTCTAGATAAAATTATTAATTATGATCTCCCATTTCCTTGTTGTTTATCTTTCTTATTCATTGTTTAATATTTCCGTCATCTTCTCAAAATACTGCATTGTATCTCTTATCAATTTGATGTATTGAATTTATAAATTTTATTTAATTTTAAACCAATCAAGATTATGTGAGTTAATCGATATTTTACTTTTAATTTTCTTTTTTCAAAGGGAATATATCCTTATAGTTGTATTAGTCACAACATTCAATTGTTTATTCGTTAGTTCTATCCTCCTTTTAGTAGCATGAATTTGCTAGATGTTTATAGGCTCATGTCTCTATAATATTTGGAGTTATGCTATAAACTAAAAAATTAATAATTTTGAGAATCAAAATACAAAGAAAATGGCCAACTTTATTAAATAAAAAGTTTTTTATACTTAAAAGATAAGAAATTAATAAATTATATAGAAAACTATAGACACAAAATAAATATTATTTTCTTTGTAATAAGTATGCACAAAAAAATAATTTATGTACTTTGTAAAATATATTTGCATATATTGAGTTTGTGAAGATTTAATGTGTTCCATAATTTATAGAAAAATATAATTATAAATATTATTTTTAAAATAAAATGTGACTAAAATTTAAATCACTAAAAATAATTTTGAGGAGATATTTTAATAAAATATATTTTAGAAAGTAAAATAAAATACATAGAGGCAAGTGGAAGGGCATTTTTATCCTAATAATGTCAAATTATTTTATCGTTGGTGCCTTTTATTACCTTTCACATTTTAGGGGTGTAAATGAGACAAAATGCAGAGCTTAAAGGTACAAAATGTATTTGGTGCGTGCAATCTTAACACGAGTCCAGTAGATTCAGACTTGGGCGCTGGGCCGGGAATGCTTAGAAAAGAATTTGAAAAGAAGAAACCTGCAAAATAAAATGTTAGCACTATGACGCCCAAGTTAGTATTGGATTCAACCAATAATAATCCAAACTAATAAATCGTATTGTGAGGATTAAGCGTAATGACAATAAATAGAAGGAAATCGTGTTTGTAGATGTAGCAGAAGCGTAGCAAAATACTTGCCAAATTTCAGTCTGGTGAAGGTATCCCCCGCCTGGGGACGAGTTTCCTAGGAGTGTCCTCCTTTACCAACGAACTAATCGTGCTTCCTATTCCTGCGATTAATAGATAAGATTAGTTGAGATAAGGCATGATCGAGCCTTTTTTTTTTGGGATCATGTTGTTAAAATTATTATCTAGGTGAGGGAAGGAGTCAAAGGCTGAGAAGAACTCCCAATCTAAAGGGAGTCTGCTGCATGCAAAAGTCCGCGTCCTTGAGGGAAACATCCTTGCCACACGTGCTCCAGTCTGGTCAAGAGGACATACGCGGAGGGTCCAAGTGTATGCCATGTGGACTTGAGAGAGAGAGAGAGAATTGTGTGGGGAAACCAGCCAGTTATTATTGGGCCCAAATCATTGGGATGTATGAAGCAGGCCCCTTCCACCATAATGGCCATGTCCAGGAAATAGAGTATTAGGCCTTCTATATAGTTCTTGGGCCGTAACATGTTGGGCCATACCCATCATCTAGTCCCCCCACTCTAAAGAGGAGGAATAGCTTCAAGTCCATCTTAGAGTAGGGGTCCTCGTCTTCTCCAATCAAGAGGGGGTCCCTCTCATCGACTGAGGAAGGATACCTTGAAGCGACATCCTTCCATGTTTGTTTTATCCCGCCTGTACACTTCTTTTCAAATGTCTGCACTTGAGTATTGTGCTCTGCCAATGCCAAAAGAGGAAATGACAGCTAAGCCTAAGCCTAGCCTTCTTGGTTTTCGAGCGGTGGTAACTGTCTCCACCACGCGGAGGGGCGGTTATAGAACTGCCCGATCACAGATGGTAACAGGGGCGTGTCTTTAATTTCCTCACGATGTCTTTGAGCAAGTAACATTCCGTTACTTCTTCTTCTTTTTTTTTTCTTGAAGCATCAATTGCTTTTACCTTCAGAGACATTGTAAGTATCATGCCTCTCCTCTTCAAAATTTTTCTGATTATTTTCTTGTAAAACATGTCCTCTTCTGACGAGCTAATTCACTTTATGAGTGAGATCTTCGTAGACGATGATCCCTCAGAGGCCACCTTATAGAAACCCACTGTCTTATTGAAGGAGGACATGGATCCCGAAGGGAGAGGGAAGGAGGGAGAGGGTTCTTCTCTTGGGGGAGAGGAGAGGGAGATTCCCCTTCACCTTTGGAGTGTGGATCTTCCATCCTCAAAATTTTGGGGATAGATTAGTTGATACGAGAGTATCATATCCCTCCTACCCTCATTATTTATACCCCCTTCCCTAATACTCGTCCTCACCACCTACTCCCAACTGCTTAACCTTTTCCTTAGCCCAATTAAAGTCAGGCCTGCATTTTCCTATCCCCTTCTTCTACTCTAATGTGGCTCGTCTTCTTGGTGCCCCCTGAATCAGTTAGTTTCCAACTCTTTTAGGCTTTTAGCCAGCTTCTTTCTGGTCTTTTGTTTTCATCAATTCCCGATCTCTGCTAGTACTTTTGCACAATGTTACCGTCTGAAGAGGGCGGAGATAGGCTTCTTTGTATTCATTCCACATCCTGGTGTTTCCTTCTTGCCCTCCTCAAATCCTCCAAACGATTAGAAAAGAAGTTTCTTCTTTGCTCTGCGTTCTCGCCTTTTGTCCTTCCCGTACCGCTGGATCCAGGAGGGCCCCCCTCTACTTCAGGTTGGGGAGAGATCTATTGCCCTGAGCTGTCTGTTAGACATCTTGAACGAAAACCCTTACGATTACCGGTCCCTCATTGATGAAAAGCTGCTGGGCTATTTTAGCTTAAGTCCCAGGGTGGAATCCTTAGGGACTACCTTGGTATTTTTAGTTTTGCTTTTTATCTTCGATTTAATTCTGTTTATCTCAGATTATTACATGGGTTGTTTCTTAAATCAGATAACATCATGTTCAGTAAGCTGATGCGGGACATGCTTTGGGAGTTTGAGTTGGAGGGATTCCTCCATCTCGATCTCCTTAGGGGATTCACACTTCTAATAAGTCTAAAGGAAAATGCACTGGTTCCCCTAGTCTTAGCGTCACTCCAAGGAGCTCCTCCAAGAGGCCAAAGCGACGTTCGGTTGGGGATTCCTTTGTCAGCTTTGCAGGACAGCCTTCAGGGTCTCCTCCACCCTTTCTCAAGGATGAGAAAGGTGTATCCCTCAAGTATTCTCCATCCTACTCTTCCTGTCTACATTCGTCATGCTTTAGACCAGGAGAGGGGGAGCAACACACCACTAGTGTCTGAGCTTATGAGGGGAGTGCTATCTACAGGGGATAAGCATTTGTTGTTTTCCTAGTCGAAGGAGGAATTGGAAGGGATAGCTTCCTCCTACATGTTCAAGGTATATCTTCCTTTAGTTTTTCCCTTTATTTTAAAAGATGTGTTCTTGACTTTTTCCTTCCTCTTGCTAGGCTATTTCTATTTGTGATGAGCTCTTTTCCCATCCTACCAGCACTCAAAATGGACAAATGAGGAAACTAGAGGAGTAGGTGGAGCGCTTGGGGGCCGAAAATACCAAGCTTACGGAGGATAAGTTGGAAGTGGTGGCTCATTCGCAGCAGGTGGAGACAGAATTGAGGAAAATGCAAAAGGAGGCTCAGGGCCACGAGGAGGCCCTCAAGTAAGCCATGGAGAACGCATCCCTTGAATTCCCTGATACGGCTGACGGCTAGCGCTACCTGGAAGGTTATTGGGCAAGCCACGTCGAGCAATTCAAGAAATCTGAAGCCTATCAAAGGGAATTGGCTGGGATAGCGAGGCCCTACTTTGAACATGATTTCATGGCATGCAGGGAGCAATTCAAAGCACAGGGGTATCCTCTAGTAGGGGAGGAGCATTCATTCTTGGACCTTGCCACTGCATGAAAAATGCTCCAGATCCCTTTTATGACACTCCCAATCCTGTGGGTAAAGACCTCCTCTTTGACTCAGGTTTGCTTTCTGAATTAATCCCCACTTTGTCTGATATTGTATTTCATCTAAATTCCATCTGAAGAAGTATTATCCTTTTGCAGAGTAAGACTTAGAAAACATATTGGGAGAGGTCGAAGCCGAAGTGAGGGGTTCCCCCCACCTGAAGCAGCAGTTGACTCTGTAGCGGGGGACCTTCGGAAGATGGAGCCTCGAAGCCAAAAGAAAAGGACGCTTCCAAGGATGCCGATGCCTGCCCACTTGAAGCTTCTACTGTTGTTGCCCGGGACGAGGAGAAAGATGAAGGCCCCACCTGTCGGGTAGAAAAAAAAAATCGTAATTAATGTTAGAATAGGTGACCTGAAAGCCAATTAGATTGGCACACTTAGTAACAGTTATGGCAGTTAAAAAATAAATACAGTTTTATCACGTTCTCAATGACGTCAAAACGTTTAATCTATTATAAAATGATTACAATGGTCGGTCCAATTGGAACGACCATACTGCCATTACAAAAAAGCCATTACAAATCTAATCCTTTTCTGTAGTGAAGAAATTGCACATTTATGCAATAAATTTCGCAAAAAAATTTAGCAATATGATAGAATACACAAGAATTGCATAAA
>NW_011628437.1:0-2864 GCF_000512975.1 Sesamum indicum
TTTTTTTTTTTTTTTGTTTCTTGTATAAATTGTCTTGAACTCTAAAATAATATTTTGTTTGAATAACTATTAAAATTAAACATTATCTTCATAAATTAAAGAAATATAATAAACATCTTATACTTTTTCACACTATTAGTATTAAATTTATAAATAGATGATTATAAAATACATAATTATATCCACAAATATGAAATTTAAAATAATGCTTAGTTAACTACTAAACAAAAAATATAGCTTATGAAATTCTTTTGAAAACAAAGTATACCAACAAATGAATATTCAGGACTTTCATCGAGGTATTGATGAATATTATACGGATTTATTTCAAAATTGATAGTATAGCCAAATTTGGAAAATTTTTCAAATATTTAGGAAAAAAAGAGTATAAAAAAACCCATCGATGGGACTGCATACTTAAAAAATAAAATTAATTATTTAGAATTAAGAATAATTTATATGCAAAATTAAATTTAAAATTAAATGATAATAGGACTTTTAAATAATCTACATGCATTTTATATTATATTTGTTGTATTATTTATTAATTATCATTATAATCATTTCATATTATTAGATTTATATTTATTCGCTTTATTAGGTAATAAAAAAAATTGAATTTACTGTACAAATAAATAAATAGTCCATGTTTTAGTATTGTGTTTATATATATTTTATGTATATTTATAATTATTATGTAAAATTGTGAGTTTGGACATAAAATGCTGACCTTAGAACAGATCTTAAAAAATTAGAATTACATAACTCAATTAACATTTTTAGTCTTATATGTATTATATATTTTTATTTTTATAAGTTTAAAATTAAAAATATAAATATTGTTGGACAATTCCTAATGGATTAAGTGTTCAGCTTGAATGGTGCGTGTAATTTTAAAACTTTTTGGAAGAAAGTGTAATTTCTCATTTTTAAGTTAATGTTGCTTATCATTATGTGATTAATTACTATTTAATTTTTAAGAACTAGTTGTCGTGTACATAGTAAACATTATAAAATTGAAATAAAATACTATTTTGTTTGAATATCTAGATAGTGGTTCTAATAATTAAACATTATAATTATAAACACATAAACGTAATAATTATTTTGATTATATAAACATAATTCTATCTGATAAAATTTGAATAGAAATAAAGATGAGAGGGATTGATTAGTTTTATAATTTTATATATTTTAATCTTTGTTATATTTAATGTTATTTTTATTATATTAAAAATTTATAAATTAATTTATTATTTATATTACGATAAAATTTTTACATTTAAAAATTATAATGTGGTCAAATATGTATATTTGATGAAAATTGATTTTGATTTTTGATTCATTTTATTAAAATTGATTTTATTCAGTAGAATTTGTGGTAAATATTTATTTAAATAATTTCATGTCAATTAATAATTTAATTTCAAATAGTTATTGATATATTAATAATTAATTATAACTAAATTTATAAAAATTCTCTAATTTTTTATTTTGAAAAATTATAATTTTTTAACTATTTTTTAACTATTATATATGGTCAAGAATTTTTACTTGAATTTGACCATATATAAAAAATTATGATTTTTCAAAATAGTGGAATTACAAGAGCTCAAAAAGCAAATCGAAGAATTATTGGGAAAAGGGTTTATCAGGCCGAGTACTTCACCATGGGGAGCACCAGTGCTGTTTGTGAAGAAGAAAGATGGGAGTATGAGGTTATGTGTCGATTACCGCTAATTAAATAGGGTAACAGTGAAGAATAAATATCCATTGCCAAGGATTGATGACCTGCTAGACCAGTTAAAGGGAGCTACAATATTTTTAAAGATCGATTTGAGGTCTGGTTATTGACAGTTAAGGATAACAGAGAATGACATAGTGAAGACAGCTTTCCGTACTCGTTATGGTCATTATGAGTTTCTGGTGATGCCTTTTGGGTTAACAAATGCACCAGCAGATTCATGGCATTAATGAATCGTACATTTCAAGAATATTTGGATCACTTTGTTATTGTGCTTATCGATGACTATGTTTAATTATCAGGAGGACCACTATCAGGACCTCTACGAATTGTCATCCTCTTTTTAAAAAAAATATTAGCAATTTTTATGAATTTTAAGTGACGGTTGGGTAAATTTATTAGACAGAAGCAAACCTCAGTATTAAATGTAAATTTTCAAACCACAGGATATCTACGTATAATTATACTAGATCTCATGGAAAGACAGTATAATTATTTGGGTCGAATTGCATAAAACCCCCATATGATTAAAAAATTCAGCAAAAGCCCCCATTCTGATTTGAAAACAGGCAAAATACCCCCTATGTCTAATAATTACATAATAATTAACCACATAATAATAAGCAACATTAACTTAAAAATGAGAAATTACACTTTCTTCAGAAAGTTCTAAAATTGCACACCATTCAAATTTTCACACTTAATCCATTAGGAATTGTCTAAAAATATTGATAAAATTTTAATTTTATATTTATAAATATAGAAATATAGTGTTAAATCTATTTTTACTCCTGTGATATAACAAAATATCAAAAATCCCCCCATAAAATTTTTAATATAAAAATATTACGAATAAAAATCCCCCTAGTCAATTTGAATCTATTCTTTTAGAAATGACTAAAAAACCCCATCTAATCAACTAGTCAAATTAGGCTTATTAGTATATAATTATTTTAATTCATAATATATATAATTTATAATTATAATTTATAAAAAAGAATTCAAAATAACAATTATAACCCCCCAACATCTTCTTCATCTTGCTTCCAACCCCCCCCCCATTCCCTCCCGTGAACTTTCCTCCCCCTACCATCCATTTGGGCATCATCGGCTGTCTCGA
>NW_011628437.1:3755-7315 GCF_000512975.1 Sesamum indicum
ATAAATAATACGACATATATAATTATAAAATGTATGTAAATTCTTTAAAGTCCTATTATAATTTCATTTTCAGTTTAATTTTGTATATAAATTATTCTTAATTATAAATAATTAATTTTATTTTTTAGAGTACATAAAGTGAAAAAAAAAAAAGAAAGTTTAAGTTAGGTATGCAGTCCCATCACATGATTACAATTATAAATTTAATAAAATTAATTAATACCTACAATATAAATAGGACTAAACCTCATTCTATATATATGACTAAAAATGTTAATTGAGTGATGTAATTCTAATTTTTAAGATCACTTCTAAGGTCAGCATTTTATGTCCAAATTTCTAATTTTACATGAAAATTATAAATATACATAAACATATATAAACACAAATATGATATATAATTACAGATATACTAAATCATGGATTATTTTTATACAATAAAATCAATTTTATTCCTTTTTTTATTGCCTAATAAAAGGAACAAATATATATCTAATAATATGAGATGATTATAATGGTAATTTATAAATGGACTATTTCAATACAATAAAATCAATTTTATTCCTTTTTTTATTGCCTAATAAAGCGAATAAATATATATCTGATAATATGAAATGATTATAATGGTAATTTATAAATAATACGACATATATAATTATAATATGCATGTAGATTCTTTAAAGTCCTATTATAATTTGATTTTAAGTTTAATTTTGTACATAAACTATTCTTAATTATAAATAATTAATTTTGTTTTTTAGAGTACATAAAGTGAAAAAAAAAAGAAAAAATTAAGTTAGGTATGCAGTCCCATCGTTGAATTAATAATATGATTATAATTATAAATTTAATAAAATTAATTAATACCTACAATATAAATAGGAGTATATAAGCATAATATTAAAGAAATTATGAATAATTAGACTACATTCAAATCTACTCATGAAAACAATAAATCACCATTAAATCTAAATATAATACAAATTAAGGACCAAATAACTTATCCACCTCAACATTTCAAATAATATAATATAATATATTAAAGAAGATAATTGAGAAATGATTAATTTAAGGTTCATTATACTTATATTGCTCTTAAAAATGAAAATTACACTTTTTTTCAAAAAAAAATTCAAAAAATATTGACGGTAGCAAAAGAATTACACATATTTTTTATTTTACCCCCTCAATCACATTTCATGTAATAATACTTGTATAAAAAAATATAAAATAATATTCACTCCATTCATATACATAATCTATATTCATCCTAAGTACAAAAATATTCAATGACTTGACAAATATTCAAAATTTATATAATTCTTATTTGCTAAGGTCAATATTTTACGACGAAATCATATCCAAAAAGGTGAAATCATATCGAAAAAGGTAAAATGTAAATGGAAAATTTGGCAGAATTCGAAACTTAATAATATATAAGTAAAATTATGTTTCATAAAGTTTAATTTTTAAGACAGTGCCCAGCCAGCCAGATAAATAATTTAATAAAAAACTGAAAAACATGGAATATTCTTTCTCCTGTTTTCAAATTATTTATTTTAATATGAAATAAATAAACTTTTAAATAGAATTTGAGATAAAATTTTTACTTGAATTAAATTATCATTGAAAAAAATTTAATGAACTTTGACAATTAAGAAATAAAAATTTAGAGAACTTGTAATTTTAATAGGTATTTACCACAAATTTTAATAAATAAAATTCTTATTTTATCTTCAAATAAATTAAAAAATTAATTTTTATTTACTAATTGTTTGGCGAAACATCCAAAACAAGGATATGTTCGTAATGTTTAATTATATACATTAATAATAAACTCTAACCATTTTTTTTAATAAATTGAAGTTTTATTTTAATATAAATAATAAATTAGTTTTTTTTTTAATTTTTTATGTTATTCAAAATCAAAATTTAAAGTAATAATATTAGCTTACATATAAAATTAGAAAATTGACTTATCCATCTAACTTTTTTTCTATTAAAAATTAACACAAAGATATCATTTAATTATTACTTTTTAAATTATAAAATTTATTTATTATATACATGTAAAAATAGCACAACAACTAGTGCAAAAAATTAACTATCCACATACAGACGATTTATTTATTTTTGTACAGTAAATTCGATCTTCATCTAATAAAGAGAATAAATATATAATCATATGAACAGTATGATTATAATAGTAATTCATAAATAATATAATATATATAATTATATAATATGTATGTAGACAATTTTAGTATTTTGTTATTTTGTTATTCTAGCCTTTAATATAATATGCATGTAAATAATTTTTTTTAAAAATCCTATCTTACATTTAATATTTTTTTAGAGTATAAGAAGTAAAAATAAATGCCATGGTCACGTGGTCCAAATATTTACATATAGAATTATTTTTGGCTTTTTCTTATTATATATTTTCCACAAGCTACTATGTTTTATCTAATATGATTTTTTTATCTCTAATGTTTAGAAATTCTTACGAATTTGGTCAAATTTCAAACCAAATCTATAAAAATTTATAAATATTAATGTTAATGTTAATTATGTACATGACGACTGGTCCATAAAAGTTATTATTATGAATTAACAAAATTAATTAAAAAAATAGCGAAGTTGTCATTAAAACTTTATTAACAAAATAAGCAACTAACTTGACATAATTAATGAATAAATTTAGGATTAACTTAAAAATAAAAAATTATATTTTCCTCCAAAAAGTTCTAAGTTACACACACTGAAACTTTCATTGTTTTAGGCTCTTTTTCGTTAGGAATTGGTCCAAAAATATATAAATTTTACACTTATAAAAATAAAAATATAATAATATTAACATCATCCTATATATATATAACATATCCCCAAAAAAATTAATTAAAAATGTAATTAAATGATGTAATTCTAATTTTCTACTATCAGTTATAAGACCATCATTTTATATCCTAATTCCTAACCCTACATAGACCCTACATGAGAAATAAATACAATAAATTCAATTATGATTACAAATATAATAACCATATGGACTATTTATTTATTTTGTACAGTAAATTCAATTTTCTTCTTTTTTTATTGCCTAACAAAGCGAATAAATATCTATCTAATAATATGTAATAAGTATCTATCTTTAAAAGTCCTATTATACGACAACATTAAGAAACCAAAAACATGTAATTTGCCCTATAACATTGATACACAGAGAATAAAACAAAAGGAGACCATAAATACAAAGTACCCTATATATAACAATAGAATAATATGAAAATATTATTAGTAATATATAATAAATCACAAAATACTAATATAATTATAAACAATTTATGTATAATTTAATTTTCTTATTCTAAGTACCCAAATAAATAATTTTAGATTCTATAGTAAATTATATATAATATAAAAAAATATAATTATATAATATAATATGCATGTAGACACAAGTTTCAAATCAAACTTGTAAAAAATTATAAACATTAAAATTCAAAATCATTAAACCATAAATTATGACAATAAATATAATTATATATGTGCGTGTGTGT
>NW_011628438.1:0-1452 GCF_000512975.1 Sesamum indicum
AAAATTCATAATTTTTCAGCCTTTTCTAAATTAATAGAAACAGACACCCTTACAGTAACCTGTAAGCATATAAATAATATGTTAAATAATATATATATATGTAAATGATATACACATACTAGTAAATAATATATTTACATACATATATATATATATGAAAGAGTAGAGAAAAAGATGAGAGTGGGCTGTGGCCCACCTCCCACCGCCTCACCCTACACATACTAATATACACATAACACACACACACAAATTCAGCGAAAAGAAAGAGGAAGAAACAGAGGTACAAATTGTAATTTAATTTTTATTAATTTATATAATTATAGTATTTAATTAGTCCGTTTATTTAATGTTGTTTATACTAAGTGATGTACTATTTAATCGGAGTATTTTACAAGTTTGGCTATTTAAAATAGTATCGAATTAAATATCAAATTGGATATAAAAATGATATCATTGGTCAATTAGATTGTTAAATTTATTAGATTTGAATGTTGTTATAGCCAATTTATGTAATTCCATCGGAATGATTAACCAAATACGCAATTCTATGTATTATTGCTTAATTAAATTATATAATAGCGAGAAAATTAAAGAATATAATAGCGAGGAATTGATAGAATATTCGTAGAAATATTCCGAAAATTATATTTAATAAATGGTATGTTATTAAAGAGGAAGAATGAGGTTTTAATGATAATTTAATTTAAGGTGTTATTAAAAATGATAGTTATAAATGTATAAGGAGTTTCGTTAAATAAATTCCTATGAATCACTTGATAAATTATAAATATTTTTATGAAGCCTATAGTATCTAGTTATTGAGAAGAACTAGAACGAAGATTTATATTTCGATAGAAGTGGAGTATTAAAGAATTATTGTATCTAGTTATTGAGAAGAACTAGAACGAAGATTTATATTTCGATAGAAGTGGAGTATTAAAGAATTATTGAAAATGGTACAAATAATATTTAATATTATATTTAAAAGAAGTTACGATATTCTCGATATATTAACTATATGCGGTATAACTCATTATAGGATACGGGGGTGAGGTGAAAGGACTGACAATTAGCGATTGAGTAGAAAGAAACGTTGTAAGGGCGAGGTAAGTAAATAATTAGTATTATCTATCTATGTCATCTTTATTTGTGGTTTTACTGTTATCTGAATTTGTGGTTCATGCTGATATGATCTGAAAGTATATGAGTGATGGATGGTTTGATTTGATTGACGGTATTGTGTACGTAGAATGAGGAAATGAGTTGGAATATTATATTTGTTGTTTGATGTATTGTGGATGTCTGAAAATGAGAATGTATTGATATATGGTTTTACGTTACTAGTTGCTTACAAGAATGGTGATATGTGGAAATGAGGGAGTGGTGGAAATTGAATATAATTGTGGTGTGAATACCCCTTGACGTGTTGAAAATGCTATGTGCGAAAAGAAA
>NW_011628438.1:1534-3916 GCF_000512975.1 Sesamum indicum
TGAGATTGATGAGCCGGCTGTCAAGGGGAGGGGATTCAATTTATATAACGGTGAGACTGAGTTGGTGGAAAAAACACAATATCACCTTCTGGTAAGCAAACTAGGAAAAATGGAGTTTGGTTAGTTGTCTTATTATGAGATAGTCATGTGGTGTAATAAAGTTGATTATGTTGGAATTAAATTGATTGTATTCCATTCGTATTGCTTATTTATCTTGTTTGGGCTATGGTTGACATGCACATATAGATAGGACTGGTTATTTGCTTACTGAGTGGCAGGCTCATTCCCCTGCTGACATTTTCTTTCAGGAATAGACTTTGAGGTGTCTGACTGTTGAAGAATAGGTCCACACGCTATACCCAGGCAGGTTGGGCCAGTATGCAGTTTTCTCCTCTTCGTCAGTTAGAGTACAAACCATATTTTATTTGTACGGAGAGAATATAAGCGTACGGATTACTTGTGACGAATCACCTTGTGGTGTGTGATATGTATATATATATATATATATAATGTTGTGTGCTATGACATGTTGGGGTTACGTATGCAAATTGATTAATTGATTATGTGCAAATTTATATTTATGAACACAGGGATTACTATAAGTATGACGTTTAGGGAAGATATAGCCCTTGTAGCGAAGGGGGTGCTACATGTCGACCATGAAAAGCGTGGGACTAGAAGTGATAACGGCCTTATCTAACGGGACCTAAAATGCAATTTTGCCCAAGATATATATACATATGAAATATAATTATTTGGGATAATTATGATGATCATTACACACACACAAAAAAAAAATGTCCTCCTTCCACCAAAAATCATTCGGCCGCCCCCTTATCTTTTTGTTCACTTGGTGCAATTTTCTTCTTTCTTTCTCATCTAGCAAAGAGGACGTAGAGATCTCGACTCCAGTATGATGTGGAAGAATTAGAGGGTTCCTGTATTGAAGCCTCAACCGAGGAGCATTTCAAGTTATCATTTTTCACCCTTTTATTTTTTTCGTTTTTCGTAATCCAACAACAGCACCATGTTCGTTTTATTTTTAGTACCTCTAACGGTACACCCCTTGAACTCATTTATTTTCTGTATTGTTAATTTTTTGCTATTATGCATTTTATTTATTACTTCCGCCAACACATTCCCGGGCCGTACCATGCAATCCCCTTCAAGACAATGTCTTCAACTTATGAATAATATTACTATCGTTTGCATATTTCTGTTTAATTCTATCATGTAGGAAATGTCTAAGAACCCCTTAACCCTGATAATGGAGACTAATAAATTTAATGGCACAAACCACAACGATTGGCTGCAAAATCTAATGATTGTCCTAAATTTTGAGAACCAGGGCTACGTCTTCGACAAGCAGCTCTCGGCGACATTACTGGAAAGCTTCTCGCCCGAAGAACGTGTGACGTTTGAGAGGTGGCATGAGAAGAACTGCGAGGTCCGCAGTATCTTATTAGCTTTGATGATAAATGACATCCAAAAGCAATATGATAGGTTGGAAGACGTTCCCTCGATAATGGTTCGCATAAAGGAAGTTTATGCAATTCTTGATAGGCATATTAGATATGCCGCTACAAAAGTATTTTTCGGGACAAAGATGACTAAAGGATCTTCTGTGCAAAGACATGGGGTCAAAATGCTTCCCTCGCGGAGAAGTTCGAAGATCTCAAAGCTAGGCCTTGACATTGTCATGTACATCGATGTGATCCTCCAATTACTTCCTTCCTCTTGTGACCGTTCATCATTAACTACAACATGAATAGACTTGAGAAGTCTATTCATAAGTTAATTATTATGCAGGTCCAATACAAGAGAACGACCCACAAGTTTGCGCCAGTGGTATTGATAGGAGAAACTTTGACCTCCAAGACAAAAGGCAAGTAGGATACACATATTTCATAACCTTTACTGTTGATCACTCACGGTATGGTTATGTTTAAGTAATGAGGTACAAGTTTGAGCCCGTTGGAAGATATAAGGAATTCAGCCTTGAAGTAGAGAATCAAACTAGTCGTAAGATCAAAGCCCTTGTGTCAGACTAAGGTGGGGAATATTTAAGTAGTGAGTTCATGGATTACCTAAAAGAGAATGGAATTCTCTATCAATGTACCTTATGTTGAAAGTTTGCTGCTCATTGGGAATAATGTCAAGATATTAGAAAACATAAAAGCATGGTTTTCCACTCAATTTTACATGAAGGATATGAGTGAGGCTTCCTACATCCTTTGTATCAAGATCTACAATGATAGATCCAAAAGTATGTTAGAATTAACTCAATCTTTTTACATTGGGAAAGGCTTGAAGAGATTCAAGATGAAAACCTCAAAACAGGGATTCCTTACAATGAGGCATGGGATTAAGCTATCCAAGAAA
>NW_011628438.1:5098-7302 GCF_000512975.1 Sesamum indicum
GCACATGTATTTAATTGATTAAATATATGATCGGTTTAATTAGGTGAATTTCAATTAAACTGGATTTAATAAAAATTAATTGAGCCTTGTATTTTATTTTTTATAAAATCAGCCATTGCAACCCTAATTAAGTTGTTGGAAAATCTAGAAAAGGAAATTATTGACTAACAATTTCACTTTTGAAAAGTGCTATGTTAGTCATCCTTTATTTGGAATAAAGGATTTATCATCTTATGGATTGTAGAATGAACTTAGACATATTCTAGTACATTCATACGAGGTATATATCTGTATATTTGTTATTTGGAAAAAAAATAAAAATCCTACCCTAGAAGCTCCTAATTCGGCCACCTCTCTCGCAAACACACTCGGTGTCTTCTTTCTACCTAATTTTCTTCTAGCACAGAGGAATGAGGGATCCCATATTCCAGTGTAGTGTGGATGTGCCTTTAGACAGCTTCTACATTGAATCTCATGTGAATGGATCAATGAAATGGAGTTCGAAACAAATCAAGAAAAAGGTAATCCTCGATTTATGTTTATTCCACTTATTGTTTTGATTTTATCATAAGCCCCATTTAGTTTTATTGTTATTATTATTAACTACATCGGACGCCCAGGAACTCCAAGGGTCATACCTTGGAATCATAATTTTGTTACGTTTAGGTGTTAATTTACGAATTTTATAGTACAGCTTCCGCTTGCTGGTTTCCAAGCCGGTCTACTAGCATTTTCCTTGCTTTCAAGTGGTAATAGAGCCCGATTCGTTGTAGGGGCTATATATTTATGTGAATCAGCATGATGATATATTATTTTTGCGTATTCTTGAATGATTATATGAGAAAATCAACGTGTTTAGTTTTTTCAATTTTGAATGGTTTTAGTATTTTAAGAAAATTGAATTTTCTAGTAAAAATACTTGATTTTAGTTTGAGTTTAATGTGTGAAAAAAAATTAGTGTTGTAGCAGTACACTGCCGACCGACAGTGCACAGTGTGCGCACGTAGGCAAGAGCTTGCAACGCAGCCTGGATAGAGCAGGCCCTACGTGCAGGCAGTGCGACTGCTATCCAGTTGACGGCTGACGTTTGGGCCATTATCCGAAAAATTGAATTTTCTAATTTTTGCATATTTTCTGAAAAATATTAATTTTTTTCTAATTTTTGCATATTTTCTGAAAAATATTAATTTTTGTTGATTCAATTTTGGACAAAATTGGATTTTTTTTTATAATTAAATTGCTTTAATCAATATGGTTGATTTACATACATTGGATGCATGGGGCTTTATCATCCTTTTGAATTAAAAATTTTAAACCTGTTGTTTTCTGCATGTAATTTTTGTCATGATATTGGATATCACGATATTTTCTTGGGATTTTCATTTTCTTATCTAGAATGCTTAATTGATATTATGTGACAATTGAATATGAATGGATGATCACGGAGCCCTAGACCGCATGTATGTGTTTTAATTTTATGGGTGGATCTGTGTGCGCTTGTGATTTATTTTCTTCCTCCTTCTCGTTTTTAGCTATCTCCCTCCTAGTGTACTCCCTCCGACCTCTGATCGGGGTTTCTTGTTAAATTTTAATGAGAGTAGTATAGAATATTTCAGTGATTTTTTATTTTAATTGAGCCCATAGAAGAAGGTCCATGGAGGAGGAGGACCATGGAGAAGGTGGTCCATGAAGATATTACAAGGCCCATCTATATGTTGAAGGGTAAAACATTTTTTGTAATAGCATAGGGCCACCTTACACAGTCCTTAGACTCAATGCATGCTCAGTGGGTCGCATAGGCTGGGCTCGTGATCATCCAACAAGGGTATGCTAGGTTTCATTGCATGCAATGTACCTAATGCTTTAAATATTTGATATTTATGCATGCAATGCTATTTTGTGATGAGGTCTCGATTAAACAACTTAATATTAACTGTTTTAGGGCCCAAAATGGACTTGCATCAAAATGATTTGATTTGTCCAACGTTTCCATCCACAATAATAAGGTCAGGAAGCGGCCACTACCTATGTGTGCTCTCACGAGTCGTGGCACATTTGGACTAGATGCAAGCTGCTCCATTATTGTGCACAAAGGAACATACTCACTGTTTCCCTGTCTCACGAGTCGTTGGGGGCGACAGTTGAGGTGTGACTTGATTGATGAGTTGTAACCAACACGAATTAAAATATTATGACCGTAAATG
>NW_011628439.1:0-4943 GCF_000512975.1 Sesamum indicum
GCTTGACTCATGCTTGTCCTTAATATTATCTAGTTTCTGGATCAACCTCTCTGAAAATCATAATCAGCAGGATTCTGTTGAGATCATGATGTCCAGGAATATATTTATATATATTCTAATCAGCTACTATATTTCTTTTTTAATTTTATCGACCACAAACTTGAAACGTTTTGCTGAATGATTCCCCCTCCTTATTCCGACTTTTTCATTTTCTTGTTTGTGCGTCATTTTTTTATGTGAGTGTGTGTGGTGTTTGGGTGTGTGTGGACGTGTCTGTGTGTAGGGTGTGTGTGTATGGTGTGTGGGTGTGTGTGTGTGTGTGTGTATGGTGTGTGGGTGTGGGTGTGTGTGTGTGTGTGCGGTGTGTGTGTGTGTGTGCGTTGTGTGTGTGGAGGGGGTGGTGTGTGTGTGTAGGGTGTGTGTGGCGGGGGGGGGGGGGTGGGGTGTGTGGGAGTGGTGTGTGTGTGTGTGTGTGTCATTATAGAACATATTTTACTTCGATTTTGAACATAAAACAAGTGAGGTGTTGCTTTTATCTTTGGCGCCAACAAATGCCATCTACGTCTTGCTATATTTATCATTATCCTTCGATTTTTAAGTCTTCATTTCTATCTTCACAACCCTTTTTCTCGTGAAGGTTGTCACCATAGTTTCGTAATATTTTATGCTCATTACGGTATTGTGTGTCTTTGTGTGTGGGGTGTGTGTGTGGGTGTGTTATCTTTGGCGCGAATAAATGCCATCTGCGTCTTGTTATATTTGTCATTCTCCTTCAATTTTTAAGTTTTCATTTCTATGTTCACAACTCTTTTTCTCGTGACGGATGTCACCATAGTTTCGTAACATTTTATTCTCATTACGGTATTGTGTGTCTTTCTGTGTGGGGTGTTTGTGTAGGTGTGTGTGTGGGGTGTGGGTGTGTGTGTGGGGGGGGTGGTGTGTGTGTGGGTGTGTGTGTGTCACGATAGTACATGTTTTACTTTGGGGGGGGGGTGTGTGTGTTTAGAGTGTGTGTGTGGGTGGTGTGTGTGTGTGTGTCACGATAGAACGTATTTTACTTCGATTTTGAACATAAAACAAGTGACGTGTTGCTTTTATCTTTTGCGCCAATAAATGCCATCTGCGTCTTGTTATATTTGTCATTCTTTTTCAATTTTTAGGTCTTCATTTCTATCTTCACAACCCTTTTTCTCGTTAAGGATGTCACCATAGTTTCGTAATATTTTACGCTCATTACGGTATTGTGTGTCTTTGTGTGTGGGGTGTTTGTGTGGGTGTGTTTGTGGGTGTGTGAGTGGGGGGGTGTGTTTGTATGTGTGTGTGTGTCACGATAGAACATGTTTTACTTCGATTTTGAACATAAAACAAGTGAGGTGTTGTTTTTATCTTCTACGCCAACAAATGTCATGTGGGTTTTGTTACATTTGCCATCTCCTTGAATTTCTAAGTTTTCATTTCTATTTTCACAATCCTATTTCTCGTGCAGAATGTCACCATAGTTTCGTAACATTTTATGCTCATTACGGTATTGTGTGTCTTTGTGTGTGGGGTGTGTATGTGGGTGTGTGTGTGGGGTGTGTGTGTGTGTGCGTTTGCGTGTGGGGGGGGGGGGGGGCGGATGTGTGTGCGGGGTTGATTTCTTTACTCGAAGGAGACACTAGCTTTAATTTTTTTTAAGAGAGGTAAGTTTAATAAAGTAATCAAAATCCATTACAAGTTTTTATGCTAACTTTGTTAAAGATTGAGTCGTCTTGCGTGATTTATGTTTATTGTCGATTGCGCTTTTGCTGAAATGCCTTAGTTAATAAAAAGCTAACCCAGTGTGTGTGTGTGTGTGGTGTGTGGGTGTGTGGGTGTGTGTGCATGTGGGGTGTGTGTGGCCAACAAATGCCATCTGGGTCTTGTTACATTTGCCATTCTCCTTCAATTTTTAAGTCTTCATTTCTATCTTCATAATTCATTTTCTCGTGCAGGATGTCACCATAGTTTCGCAACATTTTATCTAGTTACAAAGGATGTCACCATAGTTTCTCGTGCTGATGCTTGACTCATGCTTGTGCGTAATATTATCTAGTTTCTGGATCAACCTCTCTAAAAATCATAATCTGGTGCAACAGGTTTGTGTTGAGATCATGATGTCCAGGAATATATTTTTATATATTCTAATCAGCTACTGCATTTCTTTTTTAAATTTACCGACCACAAACTGGAAACGTTTTGCTGAATGATGCCCCTTCCTCATTCCGACTTTTTAATTTTCTTGTTTGTGCGTCATTTTTTTTATGTGAGTGTGTGTGGTGTGTGGGTGTGTGTGGACGTGTCTATGTGTAGGGTGTGTGTGTGTGTGTATGGTGTGTGGGTGTGTGTGTGTGTGTGTATTTGCGCGTGTGCGGTGTGTGTGTGTGTGTGTGTGTGTGTGTGCGCGTAGTGTGTGTGTGTGTGGGGAGGGTGGTGTGTGTGTGTAGGGTGTGTGGGGGGGGTGGTGTGTGTGTGTGTGTGTGTTTAGAGTGTGTGAGTGGGAGTGGTGTGTGTGTGTGTGTGTGTATCATGATAGAACATATTTTACTTTGATTTTGAACATAAAACAAGTGAGGTATTGCTTTTATCTTTGGCGCCAACAAAAGCCATCTGTGTCTTGCTATATTTGTTATTATCCTTCAATTTTTAAGTCTTCATTTCTATCTTCACAACCCTTTTTCTCGTGAAGGTTGTCACCATAGTTTCGTAATATTTTATACTCATTACGGTATTGTGTGTCTTTGTGTGTGGGGTGTGTGTGTGTGTGTGTGCGTGTGGTGTGTGTGTGGGTGTGTGTGGGGGGGTGGTGTGTGTTTGTGTGTTGAGGTCTTATATTTTGGTTGTAATGGGGCTTTGGTTTGAGGGTAGGAAGAATAAGGAAAAATGAGGTGAAAATCCAAGGAACTAAATTAGAGCACAAAATAATAGATGTAGGAATCCAAGCTTTTCAAAATTGATTTATCGCATGCTCGTCATGTCCCACTTTCCTCGACTTGAGCTATGCCTTTTTTTCAAAGAGAGAAAATATATTTTCTTCTTCTTTTTTTTTTCTTGCCTTCTTTTTTTTCTTTTTCTCTTTTTTTTTTTTTTTGTAAGGCATTTTCTCTTTATTTTTTTTTTATTATTTAAGGCATAGAACAAGATTTTCATGTGACATGTTAGCTCATAAATGTCCTTTACAATAATTGAGATATCCCCCCACTTAACGTCAAAATATATACTTAGAATACATCTTTGTTTCCTTGACGCTCTACTAGTCCTTGGAAGGGCCAAACAAGGATAATAAAAAGACAGTAGAGTTTGTTTATACTTGGGGTTGCATAACAAGGAACTAAGGCTTATAAGGCTCAAATGAGCTTACTAAGGGGATTTGTATGTAGGTGGTCTTTTTAAGCTAAAGGGATTTTTATCCTAGCGTCTTTATCATTTTCAAGTGTATGCATAAAGATGTGGCCTCGATATGGTCCAAAGCAAGTTCTAGGAAGACAAAATCATGAAGCATTATCTCTCGAGAAAAGAAAAATTGTAGGTTTTTATGAGTGTATAGGCTCAAAATTCCTCTCTAGGTAGGTTACATCCACCAACTTTCCACATTCAATTTTCAAATCAAATCACCATTTGCAAAAATAAGTTCTTAACCGTAAGTTGTCAGGAGTCATTAGATGTACATCCTTATCACACATTACCAAATTATTACTTGATTAACCTAAGTCTTTGATCATAAAGCTAGTGTGAGGACAAGATAAAGTGATATTTGCTTCAACAATTATGGAAGGGGTAGCAAGCATCAATCAAAATAATTAATCCACCAAGACTCATTTTCTATCAAAGCAATCAAAACACCCTCCCTCCACTTAATTCCACATTGTCCCCAATGTGGTAAGCATGCATATCTAGGAAGATAAAATAAGAGAAAGGGAGAAAGAGAGCGTCCTTTAGTGATTCGTGGGTAGGTGGTGGAACTGCGGGAGCTCGAGAATTGTAAGACCTTGAATGAGAAAGAGAGTCCCTTGTGGATGCTTCCTTCAATTTCTAAGTTTTCATTTCTATCTTCACAATCCTATTTCTCGTGCAGAATGTCACCATAGTTTCGTAACATTTTATGCTCATTACAGTATTGTGTGTCTTTATGTGTGGGGTGTGTGTGTGGGTGTGTGTGTGGGGTATGTGTGTGTGTGTGTGTGTGTGCGTTTGCGGGTTGTCACGATAGTACATGTTTTACTTCGATTTTGAACATAAAACAAGTGAGGTGTTGTTTTTATCTTCTACGCCAACAAATGTCATGTGGGTCTTGTTACATTTGCCATTCTCCTTCAATTTCTAAGTTTTCATTTCTATCTTCACAATCCTATTTCTCGTGCAGAATGTCACCATAGTTTCGTAACATTTTATGCTCATTACGGTATTGTGTGTCTTTGTGTGTGGGGTGTGAGTGTGTGGGTGTGTGTGTGGGGGGTATGTGTGTGTGTGCGTTTGCATGTGCGTTGTGTGTGTGAGGGGGGAGGGATGGTGTGTGTGTAGGGTGTGTGTGTGGGGGAGGGGGTGTGTGTGGGTGAGTGGGTATGTGTGTTTGTGTGTGTGTGTGAGTGTGTCACGATAGAACATGTTTTACTTCGATTTTGAACATAGAAGAAGTGAGGTCTTGCTTTTATCTTCTGCGCCAACAAATGTCATCTGGGTCTTGTTACATTTGCCATTCTCCTTTAATTTTTAAGTCTTCATTTCTATCTTCATAATTCATTTTCTCGTGCAGGATGTCACCATAGTTCCGCAACATTTTATTTAGTTACAAAGGATGGCACCATAGTTTCTCGTGCTGATGCTTGACTCATGCTTGTGCTTAATATTATCTAGTTTCTGGATGAACCTCTCTGAAAATCATAGTGCTTAATATTTTTATGTATTCATTTCTATCTTCACAACCC
>NW_011628439.1:6203-6809 GCF_000512975.1 Sesamum indicum
TGGGTGTGTGTGGACGTGTCTGTGTGTAGGGTGTGTGTGTGTGGTGTGTGTGTGTGTATGGTGTGTGGGTGTGTGTGTGTGCGCGGTGTGTGTGTGTGTGTGTGGTGTGTGTGTGTGTGCGTAGTGTGTGTGTGTGTGTGTGTGTGTGTGCGTTGTGTGTGTGGAGGGAGTGGTGTGTGGGTGTAGGGTGTGTGTGGGGGGGTGGTGTGTGTGTGTGTGTGTGTGTTTAGAGTGTGTGTGTGGGAGTGGTGTGTGTGTGTGTGTGTCATGATAGAACATATTTTACTTCAATTTTGAACATAAAACAAGTGAGGTGTTGCTTTTATCTTTGGCGCCAACAAATGCCATCTACGTCTTGCTATATTTATCATTATCTTTCAATTTTTATGTCTTCATTTCTATCTTCACAACCCTTTTTCTCGTGAAGGTTGTCACCATAGTTTCGTAATATTTTATGCTCATTACGGTATTGTGTGTCTTTGTGTGTAGGGTGTGTGTGTGGGTGTGTGTGTGTGTGTGTGTGTGTGCATGTGCGGTGTATGTGTGTGTTGTGTGTGTGCGGTGGGTGTGTGTGTGCGTGTGGCGGGGGCATTGTGGGGGGTGTGG
>NW_011628439.1:6819-7234 GCF_000512975.1 Sesamum indicum
TGTGTGGGGTGTGTGTGTGTGGTGTGTTGGTGTGTGCGCGTGTGCGGTATGTGTGTGTGTGTGTGTGTATAGTGTGTATGTGGGGGGGTGGTGTGTGTGTGTGTGCAGTGTGTGTATGGGGGGTCGTGTCTGTGTGTAGGGTGTGTGTGTGGGGGGGGTGTGTGTGTGTGTTTAGAGTGTGTGTGTGGGGGGTGTGTGTGTGTGTGTCACGATAGAACATATTTTACTTCGATTTTGAACATAAAACAAGTAAGGTGTTGCTTTTATCTTTGGTGCCAATAAATGCCATCTACGTCTTGTTATATTTGTCATTCTCCTTCAATTTTTAAGTTTTTATTTCTATGTTCACAACCCTTTTTCTCGTGAAGGATGTCACCATAGTTTCGTAACATTTTATGCTCATTACGGTATTGTG
>NW_011628440.1:0-7232 GCF_000512975.1 Sesamum indicum
ATAATCGTGTGTCTCCAACTGTCAAAGATATTCTTGCAGGGACAATACTGATAACTTGAATATGTGCCACCGTTTTTGCAATTTCCACATGCTATCTAGCTACTGTATTGCTTGTAAAATGTGCTTTTATATTGTATGCTCATTGAAAATGTGCTACATCTAAGTGCATAATACTGTTTTATTTTATGAAACTAATTGAACTACTGCACGAGTATCATTAATTACTTGAAAGGCCAATTCAAACATTGCAATGCAAACATAATTGCCAATGTAGCTGTTTTCTATTTCAGGACACTCCAATCCATGCACAAAATATGTAGTCTTCGCATCAGTAGTATAGTAAAACCAAAAAGAGTAGCAGTACTTTGCCATGTTGGCTCAAATTTAGTTCTGTAATATTATTAATTTCTTTCCTATAAACAATGGTGGTAGAGGGGGAAAAAGAAAATACGAGTTGTAACAAAACCTACAAATTCGGAGAGTTCTCCTAATCCCAATTTTGTGTGCCTGCAAAATTCTTTTCATGTCATAGTTGCTTACAATGAGGGGGCCATTTCTCTAACTCTTCTATGATAGGTTGATCATCCCACTCTTTCGTCTCCAAAGGGATCATCATCATCCTTGAAAATAGAAAACTTTGACTGGTTAATATGGATAACTGCATTTTGGTTGAGGGGCCACACTCCAAACTTCAAATAAGCAACATTATCTTGAGCTCTAATAGGCACTCCTCCATCTCCTTGGCTGAAGTTTAAAATTTTTTCAAGCTTGAAACAATGGTAATTTTCTATAGCTAGATTCTCCTGAAACAACGTAATTTTATATAGTTGGGCTCCTCTGTTCTCTCTTGGCCTTCTTAGGTATGAAAAATCAGCAACCATCTCACGCTAGATCCAAGATATAACCATCATATGCATGCGACTGCCATGATTCCTCAAGTCCAAGGACTAATCCTGTACTATCGGAGCAGAGAATTCAAGTCATACTGACCAAGCCTCCAAGATTTCCATATGACGATTCCCTCAAATCAGTTCAATCAGTTAACAACCTTGTCAACTAATCCACTAAAATTGCATAGACATCCCATGTCTGTTTTCGATGAAACATGGCACTCATCCAATGAATGCAATACTTAGTGCAAGTCTCTATATGACTCTCGATGCCAGTCTCGGGGTCCTTGACTTGGAACGTTTCAGACCAACCCTCAAAAGTTGGTTTCGTAGCTACCATCCAATGCGCAACGCAACTACATAGGTTATTCAGTTGGTCTGTGGGCATTTGTTGTGGCGTTAAAATGTCGTTTAACTTAAATAGTAAGTACAACAGACACATGGTGCCATAGATGAATATTTACTACATTCATCAAAATAAGATTACATTCATATAGATTGTTAAATGGTTCCCAGAACCGCCAATCCAATTGGCTTTCTGGTCACCATTTCTAACAATCTCCCACTTGACCTAAAGTCAATCGCCCATATCCATCAGACCTATCTGAGTTAGCAATCTGCGATACCTGCTCGGTCTCACGGGTCTACCATATTTTCTATCGAAATGATGCGGTCCAATGGCATGTCACCTCTTCCTACCATCATTCCAAACTAATGGTGGCGTTTAAGAATATTTCTTGGATCTATGATGAGATCTTGGCCTGTTTGCTTGTGTCGTTGCATAGTTGTTATCCTCCTGGTAACTACTGGCTTGGCCGTGCTAGGCTCTACATTCAATTATTGGATGTGGATTTTCATCCAAAATACTTCATGATCAACTATTAAAGTGACTATACATTTGACTTCCATGGTGAAAACCATTGTGGCATCCCGCTTGAAACCAATCCAAGCCACCGCATCACCATTAGATCTGAATGTACATTCAAATTGAGACTAGTCATCATTCACATATAACTGGAAGCTAGTATCGCCATAGCTTTCCAGAATCAACTCTCCATTGACTTGCATCAAGAACACTTCTTTAATTCTTATTCAGGTACTAAAGAGTAATCTTGACTCCTATGCAGTGCCTTCTCCATACACTTCTGATATCTATTGTTGTGCTCAAAGCACACATAGCATTCGGTCTAGTGCATCGGACCACATACCCATGTTGTCAACGACAAAAAACATAGGGGATGTCAAGCATATTTCTAAGCTCTTCATTAGTCCTCGAAACTGAGTCTTGGATGGCTTAACCCTATGATAAGGAAAGGAATTGAATTCATTCATGGAGAATTGCATGAATAATGTTTGTGCTTCAGTATCTCCCAACATCTTCACATCATTCCAAATGAGTAAGACGTTCACACCTAAAACACTAGGAACACAACTAAGCTCCCACTGACCTTCTAACTCATTCTCGACCTGAATCATAGCCTGCATGACCTTGTCTACACGAATATTCCAGATACAGGAAGTTTCAAATCTAGTTTTTACTCCAAGTCGAATCTCATGGCTCCAAGCCATTCATCCAACCCGATATCCTACATCGCTTCTCCTTATGTCTTTGGATAATAATCCAATTGACTGATTAGATTCCGAAACCTGTACCTATTAGGTAACTAAGGTGTTCTAATCATCCCTCAGGAGGCTGGAATATAGTGAGTTAGTGGAAGAATTCGATTATAAATTATATTTGCTACATTTGACTGAGGTGTCTCTCCACTTGATTCCTCAAGGAGCTACTCCTCACGTCAGTTATCCAATGAAATCCTAGTTCTTTTAGGATAACAAATAAACCTTTACAAACCTAGTTTGTCTACCACTAGTCCGTTAATGTATATAGAACCATCCCATATACTAAAGTACGTTGTGGAAACAGGCTTGTCATGCCGCATGGGTCAAGGTAGTTCAGTGAAAGAACAATCGAACCAAGTCTAATGAGGTTCGACCCTCCCTTATCAGAGACACCGTTCAATTCTGTCACTCCAAAGAAGAACTCTACTGAGTGAGAATTCCATTCTCGTGAGATACTTCAAGAGCCCCCACTACCTCGATCCAATTGGAGAATTTAATTTTGCAACCAGTTTGGTTCTCCACTTCAAGTCTAACTCTCCAAACCTTCCAAAGGCCCTTTAGACTTGTGAACCCCCTTCTGGCTCTATGTATTCAATGACTCATAGATGTCTAATTGGATCTAATTCAATAGACCAATGGCAAACGCACTTTGTCCCACAAAGTGCTTCTCAGTCCTCATCTTGCTGAAGAAGGACTAGCAAGCTTGTAGCCTCAACTTGTCTATTTCGAGACTCGTTAAATTCACCAACTTTCTTATCCTAAATAGAGAAGTGTGACCTACCTTCGCATGTCAGATCTATGAGTTTATCTTGATTATCCATTTTACCATTTGTTTTGAGCATTCATAATCCAATTATGAGATAATGTTGAAATAGTTGCGTAAACAACCTAGCAAACAAGAATAATCATTCTTTGTCAGGAGATAAATGGTAGACCAAGGTACTGTATTGGTAGAATTCCTTCCTGATAACCGGGAATATCAAGAAGGGCATTTTAATGTGTCCTATCCTGCATTACTTGCTTTACTGTTTGTAATTTGTGGTAGGAATGCAATAGAAGAAGATTCCAGCAGACTCTACATCTCGCGAATATGATAGCTTATTCCATTGTTGATATAGTTAAATAGAGGATTATTAGAGCTAATCTTATGGACTCTATTAGTACGAGAGACTTGTATAGATTCTGGCGTATTCCTTGGCCTATAGGGGATATGGCTAGTTGATAGGCCTTGTTGTATCTATTCTATTTTTGTTATTAATGCAATTTACCTTCATTAAAAAAAAAGAAGGGCATTTCGTCTATTTTGGGCCGATTTAGACAGGATAAGTTGACTCTTCTCCAGATTAGTGTGTAACCCAGATAAGAAGCAAATAACTCCAATCCCATTCGGCATACCCTTATGGAGCTTTCATCTTCATGGTTAAAGGTGGAGATCTTCTGCAAAGCAAAGCTGAAAGAGACCAATTTCCCAACACGTGAAATGCATTTTCTGTTCAATGTAATGCTGAAATATCATTCTTAATACTTCCACAATTAGCACAAAAGGTAAGGAAAATTGTTCATAAAATTCTCCATAATAGGAATTATATTCCTGTCTAGGGATAAACTTATCAAGATTCAGTCATGTTAGATTGATGAGGAGCTTAGATGTTTGACATCCCTCATGTCTTTGTTGTAAGCAACATGGAATGTTATTCGGCGCACTGAACCTGATGTTGGTTATGCTTTTTGAGCATAACAATGGATATCGAGTGTGCACCGACGAGGCAACAAACAACTGTTGAAGGGCTATCTTTAAATACCTAAATAAGAAGAAGAGCCCTTGACGCACATTAATGGAGAGTTGATTTTGGATGGCTATAGTGATAGCAGCTTCCAGGATCATATGAAAAATATTTAATCTCAAAAGGAGCGTACATTTGAGATTAATAATAATATGATAATATTGGAAAGGTTCCAAGTGGAATACCACAAGGAACCTTATCATGGAAAATTGAATGTATAGCAAATTCGAAAAGTTATATTGGAAAATGATTAGGACAAAAACAACGCCCGATTGTTGGGTGCGCTACCTAGCATAGCCGCGCCATTAGTTACTTAGACACCATCATCTGCTTGGAGCGATGATAGAAAGATGTAATGTGCGGTTGGACCGGGGGACATTGGCAAAATCGGCAATAGACCCATATGACCTAGCCGGTATCGCATATTGCTCATAACTAGTTTAATCTGAAAACATGAGTAATTAGCTTTAAGGTCAAGTGGGAGATTGTTTGAATAGGTGACTAAAAGTCAATTAGATTGGCGGTTTTTGAGGACCATTCAAGCAATCTTTATTTAAGCAATGTTATCCCTACGAATATGGTAAGTACTCGTCTTTGGCACATATATCTATTGTGCTCATCAAATTACGTTATGCACTTCTTTGACCTCACAACCATAGACCACTACAACCCTATAAAAGTTGGACTGCGCCATTGGATGGCGGTCATGAAACCAACTGCCAAGGGTTGGTCTGAAATGTTTCAAGTCAAGGACCTCGAGAATGGGCATCGAATGTCCTATGGAGATTTGCATTAAGAGTTGCATTCATTGATGAGTGTTGTGTTTTATCGATGACAGACATAGATCGATTGACTAGGTGTCGAATCAACTAAACTGACTTGCGGGTATCGTCATATGGAAATCATGGAGGCTTGATTGGTATGACTCGAATCCCCAACTCCGATAGTACAGGATTAGTCCGCAGACTTGAGTAATCACTGCAGTCACGTGCATGCGATGACTGTATCTTGGATTTGTGCGAAAAGTGATCGTATCTCACACATGGTCATCATAAGCCTTGTCTAGCTATAGTCAAAGCATGTAGCAAGGATGGTGAGTTCTAGAAGAGGATCCGTCCCCTATCAAAACGTGACAGGGGTATCTCCTATTTACTTAGAGATGTGTTTACTCTCTATAAACCTGTGGCCACAGTCATTGGTTGAATAGGAAACAGATGTTCCTATATCAACCAATTTGGTGTAATGCGATCTCAAGTATTAAGCATAGACGCCTAGTCTACGATTGGAGCCAACATCCAATTCCATGTCCTAGACTAAGGGTGGGAGATGGTAGACGAAAGGACCTTACCCATATGGACTCGACAACCTCAAAGTTCACATGGATATTCGCCTAGTTTCTAATGTCATGCACCGTTGTTAGACGGCCACCCATGGTGACGGGCTTTCTTGATCAAGGATTGATCGAGAGTTATTAATTAAATTAGATTTAATTAATAAAAGTGCTTGACAGTAGCCCAAGTCTAGCTGAAAGGTGTACCTAAAGAGTCACAAATAAATCACCGAGAAGGAACGATGAATTAACTAGGAATTAATTCCATAAGTAATTAGATTACTTATAAATGAGAGGGATCTATCGGATGGAGGAGCCCAAGAATAAATTAATAGGATTAATCTATATTGAGCTTGCCCTTATTATTTAATAAATTGGACTTATTAATTAATAAAGGCTTATTGAACTCATATATTTAATTGGATTAAATATATAATGGGCTTAATTAGGTACGTTTTAATTAAATTGAAGTTAATTAAAATTAATTGGGCCTTTTATTTTATCTTAATAAAATCGTCCAACTACCTAATTAAAAGTTGTTCGATAATTCTAGGAAAGAAAATTATTGACTAGCAATTATCACTTTTGAAAAATGCCATATTAGTCATTCTTATTTGGAATAAAGAATTTATTATCTTATAGATTGTAAAATAAACCTAGACATATTCTAGTACACCCCATATAAGGTATATATATGTATATTAGTTATTTGGAATAACTAATAAAACATAACGCACAACACAAAAATAATTTCCTACCCTAGAAGTAAAAATCGCTCGGCCCTTCTCCTCAACACTTGGTATGTTTTTCTAGCAAATTGAATTGAGGGATCCTATTTTCTGGTATGGTGTGGATGAAAGGCACCACGAGGTGCGAGTAGGTCGGTCCGGGAATGCGCAAGCGGAAGCAGATAAAATAAATTGCATAAAATAAAATGAAATCGCAATGAACCATAAATTCCAAGGGGTGTACACTTGGACTTCCTGAGCGTTCGGTGTAGTTAATAAAATTAAATGACAATGAAATTAACGGGGCTATTGGTATAATGAAAACCGAGAGGAACAAAAATCATAAATCAAGAATTACCTTTTTTCTTGATTTATTTTGAACATCCTCCGTTTGATTCATTCACCCAAGGCCTCAACGTAGAGACCCTCTAAAGTCTCTACGCTCTAAAGTTGAGTCCATACCATACCGGAACTTGGGATTCTTCAATTCAATTTGCTATAAAAGAATTAAGGAGAACACAACAAGTGTGCACAAGAGGGGGGTTCGACCGAGTGGAATGAATAGGGAGGAGAGGAAATTATTTTCTTGTTTTTGTTATGTATTCATTAGTTATTCCAAATAACTAATATACATATATACATACCTTGAATGGATGAATTAAAACATGTCTAGCTTCACATCCATAAGGTTATAATCCTTTATTCCAAATAAAGAATGACTAACGTGTCATTTTCCAAAAATAATTTTGTTAGTCAATAATTTTCTTTTCCAATCATTTCCACCAACTTAATTAATGGGCTTGGGCCGATTTTAATTAATTAAAATACCAGGTCCAATTAATTAAATTAAATTTAATTAAAGCCCACTTAGTTAAGTCCA
>NW_011628441.1:0-7131 GCF_000512975.1 Sesamum indicum
CAAATTAGAAACTGCAAACAAGAGATTTGTGTAGAGAGAAGAAGAAACATACTCACCCTTATAACGAAATCAATAAAGGAGCTATTAAGAAAAATAAAAATCTTACCTCCATTTTGATACTGGAACCAACTCTGAGTAGATCAATCAACGCAACAAAAGTATTTAACTTCTCTTCAATGCTGAAATCTGGATATTCACTCTCCGTTAGTCCTAACAACCACACTCTCCTGGATTGCTCTCATCAGCTTCATTGTATACTCAGCACTTTTGTGTTAGATTTGCTAACATCAATTTTTTTATAGCCTGCAAACCACAAGCTAAGCTCATACTAAACAGAATGAATATAAAACATATAAAGAAAAAATAATAGAAAATTACTGTACATACAGATCAACAATATCCAAACTCGGTCACCTCTTCTGTTGTTGCTCAACTTAAGGCCTGAGAAAGAGTCCCCATTAACTTGCGCCAGCCCACCCGACGAGCTTCTGCAAATAACCACGTGCACAGGCCACCACCATTTGTTTCCGGCATTTCTTAGAAGGCATGACTGCTGCTAATATGGACACCAAATACTTATCCAGGTTTTGCACAAATGGATGCAAGAGTTTAACTGCAGAAACTGTTCCCTTTTCTTCCTTCCAGAAAATTCTCCAATTTCCAGCATATTTCATGAGCGCTGATAGAACTTTTGGCGGAGCCTCCTCCTCGTCAATGTCGCAAATAGAATATTCGAAAATTATACACAGTAGCAGAAATATCATATGATGATTTAGGTTTGTCTGACACTACTCATTGCCCTTGTGATGTTCATCTGATGCTTCTTGTTTCCACTTTGGTGGTTAGAGTTGGAATTAAAACGTCAAGTGGAAGACACGGCACATAGAACATGCCTCTTTTCCATGTTTCGCGTTGCAGCCTTTGGAGCCTAATGTCACCAAGCCCGTTGGCAGTGTTTTGGCAAGAAATTCGACGGCCGACTCTGATTCTGGGTTGTATCTTTAGCCCTGAAATTAGTTAGTCGCAGTTAATATGGATTAGCCCATGTATTTTGCGACCCAACCTCAGAAGAACGAGCCTAATGTCATTCCAATTATGAGAAACAAGGAGAGTCAATGTTTTCAAGATCATTTTCACTATATGGGCATACAACAGTCGTAGAATTTCTTCAATTAACACTCAGAAACCAAAATCGCAAATCAGAAACTGCAAACAAGAGATTTGTGTAGAGAGAAGAAGAAACATACTCACCCTTATAACGAAATGCACAAAGGAGCTATTAAAAAAAATAATAGGCTTACCTCCATTTTGATACTGGAACCAACTCTGAGTAGATCAATCAACGCAACAAAAGAATTTAACTTCTCTTCAATGCTGAAATCTGGATATTCACTCTCCGTTAGTCCTAACAACCACACTCTCCTGGATTGCTCTCATCAGCTTCATTGTATACTCAGCACTTTTGTGTTAGATTTGCTAACATCAATTTTTTTATAGCCTGCAAACCACAAGCTAAGCTCATACTAAACAGAATGAATATAAAACATATAAAGAAAAAATAATAGAAAATTACTGTACATACAGATCAACAATATCCAAACTCGGTCACCTCTTCTGTTGTTGCTCAACTTAAGGCCTGAGAAAGAGTCCCCATAAACTTGCGCCACCCCACCCGACGAGCTTCTGCAAATAACCACGTGCACAGGCCACCACCATTTGTTTCCGGCATTTCTTAGAAGGCATGACTGCTGCTAATATGGACACCAAATACTTATCCAGGTTTTGCACAAATGGATGCAAGAGTTTAACTGCAGAAACTGTTCCCTTTTCTTCCTTCCAGAAAATTCTCCAATTTCCAGCATATTTCATGAGAGCGCTGATAGACCTTTCGCCGGAGCCTCCTCCTCGTCAATGTCGCAGACAGAATTTTGGAAAATTATATACAGTAGCAGAGATCTCATATGATGATTTTGGTTTGTCTCACATTACTCATTGCCCTTGTGATGTTCATCTGATGCTTCTTGTTTCCACTTTGGTGGTTAGAGTTGGAATTAAAACGTCAAGTGGAGGACACTGCACATAGAACATGCTTCTTTTCCATGTTTCGCGTTGCAGCCTTTGGAGCCTAATGTCACACAGCCCGTTGGCAGTGTTTTGGCAAGAAATCCAAGGGCCGACTCTGAATTTGGGTTGTATCATTAGCCCTGAAATTAGTTAGTCTCAGTTAATATGGATTAGCCCAAGTATTTTGCGACCCAACATCAGAAGAACGAGCCTAATGTCATTCAAATTATGAGAAACAAGGAGAGTCACTGTTTTCAAGATCATTTTCAGCATACGGGCATACAACAGTCCTAGAATTTCTTCAATTAAAACTCAGAAAGCAAAATCGCAAATTAGAAACTGCAAACAAGAGATTTGTGTAGAGAGAAGAAGAAACATACTCACCCTTATAACGAAATGCATAAAGGAGCTATTAAGAAAAATAAAAATCTTACCTCCATTTTGATACTGGAACCAACTCTGAGTAGATCAATCAACGCAACAATAGTATTTAACTTCTCTTCAATGCTGAAATCTGGATATTCACTCTCCGTTAGTCCTAACAACCACACTCTCCTGGATTGCTCTCATCAGCTTCATTGTATACTCAACACTTTTGTGTTAGATTTGCTAACATCAATTTTTTGATAGCCTGCAAACAACAAGCAAAGCTCACATACCAAACAGAATGAATATAAAACATATAAAGTAAAATAATAGAAAATTACTGTACATAAAGATTAACAGTATCCAAACTCGGTCACCTCTTCTGTTGTTGCTCAACTTAAGGCCTGAGAAAGAGTCCCCATTAACTTGCGCCAGCCCACCCGACGAGCTTCTGCAAATAACCACGTGCACAGGCCACCACCATTTGTTTCCGGCATTTCTTAGAAGGCATGACTGCTGCTAATATGGACACCAAATACTTATCCAGGTTTTGCACAAATGGATGCAAGAGTATAACTGCAGAAACTGTTCCCTTTTCTTCCTTGCAGAAAATTCTCCAATTTCCAGCATATTTCATGAGCGCTCATAGACCTTTCGCCGGAGCCTCCTCCTCGTCAATGTCGCAGACAGAATTTTGGAAAATTATATACAGTAGCAGAGATCTCATATGATGATTTTGGTTTGTCTCACATTACTCATTGCCCTTGTGATGTTCATCTGATGCTTCTTGTTTCCACTTTGATGGTTAGAGTTGGAACTAAAACGTCAAGTGGAAGACACGGCACATAGAACATGCCTCTTTTCCGTGTTTTGCGCTGCAGCCTTTGGAGCCAAATGTCACCACAGCCCGTTGGCAGTGTTTTGGCAAGAAATTCAAGGGCCGACTCTGAATCTGGGTTGTATCTTTAGCCCTGAAATTAGTTAGTCACAGTTAATATGGATTAGCCCAAGTATTTTGCGACCCAACATCAGAAGAACGAGCCTAATGTCATTCCAATTATGAGAAACAAGGAGAGTCACTGTTTTCAAGATCATTTTCAGCATACGGGCATACAACAGTCCTAGAATTTCTTCAATTAAAACTCAGAAAGCAAAATCGCAAATTAGAAACTGCAAACAAGAGATTTGTGTAGAGAGAAGAAGAAACATACTCACCCTTATAACGAAATGCACAAAGGAGCTATTAAAAAAAATAATAGGCTTACCTCCATTTTGATACTGGAACCAACTCTGAGTAGATCAATCAACGCAACAAAAGTATTTAACTTCTCTTCAATGCTGAAATCTGGATATTCACTCTCCGTTAGTCCTAACAACCACACTCTCCTGGATTGCTCTCATCAGCTTCATTGTATACTCAGCACTTTTGTGTTAGATTTGCTAACATCAATTTTTTTATAGCCTGCAAACCACAAGCTAAGCTCATACTAAACAGAATGAATATAAAACATATAAAAAAAAATAATAGAAAATTACTGTACATACAGATTAACAGTATCCAAACTCGGTCACCTCTTCTGTTGTTGCTCAACTTAAGGCCTGAGAAAGAGCACCATAAACTTGCGCCATCCCACTCGACGAGCTTCTGCAAATACAGGCCACCACTATTTGTTTCTTGCATTTCTTAGAACGCATCACTGCTGCTAATATGGACACCAAATACTTATCCAGGTTTTGCACAAATGGATGCAAGAGTTTAACTGCATAAACTGTTCCCTTTTCTTCCTTCCAGAAAATTCTCCAATATCCAGCATATGAGCGCTGATAGAACTTTTGCCGGAGCCTCCTCCTCGTCAATGTCGCAGATAGATGTTTGGAAAATTATATACAGTAGCAGAGATCTCATATGATGATTTTGGTTTGTCTGACATTACTCATTGCCCTTGTGATGTTCATCTGATGCTTCTTGTTTCCACTTTGGTGGTTAGAGTTGGAATTAAAACGTCAAGTGGAAGACACGGCACATAGAACATGCCTCTTTTCCATGTTTCGCGTTGCAGCCTTTGGAGCCTAATGTCACCACAGCCCGTTGAGAGTGTTTTGGCAAGGAATTCAAGGGCCGACTCTGAATCTGGGTTGTATCTTTAGCCCTGAAATTAGTTAGTCGCAGTTAATATGGATTAGCCCATGTATTTTGCGACCCAACCTCAGAAGAACGAGCCTAATGTCATTCCAATTATGAGAAAAAAGGAGAGTCACTGTTTTCAAGATCATTTTCAGCAAATGGGCATACAACAGTTCTAGAATTTCTTCAATTAACACTCAGAAAGCAAAATCGCAAATTAGAAACTGCAAACAAGAGATTTGTGTAGAGAGAAGAAGAAACATACTCACCCTTATAACGAAATGCATGAAGGAGCAATTAAAAAAAATAAAAGGCTTACCTCCATTTTGATACTGGAACCAACTCTGAGTAGATCAATCAACGCAACAAAAGCATTTAACTTCTCTTCAATGCTGAAATCTTGATATTCACTCTCCGTTAGTCCTAACAACCACACTCTCCTGGATTGCTCTCATCAACTTCATTGTATACTCAGCACTTTTGTGTTAGATTTGCTAACATCAATTATTTGATAGCCTGCAAACCACAAGCTAAGCTCATACCAAACAGAATGAATATAAAACATATCAAAAAAATTAATAGAAAATTACTGTACATACAGATTAATATATCCAAACTCGATCGCCTCTTCTGTTGTTGGTCAACTTAAGACCTGAGAAAGAGTCCCCATAAACTTGCGCCAGCTCACCCAACGAGCTTCTGCAAATAACCACGTGCACAGGCCACCACCATTTGTTTCCGGCATTTCTTAGAAGGCATCACTGCTGCTAATATGGACACCAAATACTTATCCAGGTTTTGCACAAATGGATGCAAGAGTTCAACTGCAGAAACTGTTCCCTTTTCTTCCTTCCAGAAAATTCTCCAATTTCCAGCATATTTCATGAGCGCTAATAGAACTTTTGACGGAGCCTCCTCCTCGTCAATGTCGCAAATAGAATTTTGGAAAATTATATACAGTAGCAGAAATCTCATATGATGATTTTGGTTTGTCTGACATTACTCATTGCCCTTGTGATGTTCATCTGATGCTTGTTGTTTCCACTTTGGTGGTTAGAGCTGGAACTAAAACGTCAAGTGGAACACACGGCACATAGAACATGCCTCTTTTCCGTGTTTCCCGTTGCAGCCTTTGGAGTCTAATGTCACCACAGCCCGTTGGCAGTGTTTTGGCAAGAAATTCAAGGACCGACTCTGAATCTGGGTTGTATCTTTAGCCCTGAAATTAGTTAGTCACAGTTAATATGGATTAGCCCAAGTATTTTGCGACCCAACCTCAGAAGAACGAGACTAATGTCATTCCAATATGAGAAACAAGGAGAGTCAGTGTTTTCAAGATCATTTTCATCATATGGGCATACAACAGTCGTAGAATTTCTTCAACTAACACTCAGAAATCAAAATCGCAAATTAGAAACGGCAAACAAGAGATTTGTGTAGAGAGAAGAAGAAACATACTCACCCTTATAACAAAATGGATAAAAGAGCTATTAAAAAAAATAAAAGGCTTACCTCCATTTTGATACTGGAACCAACTCTGAGTAGATCAATCAACGCAACAAAAACATTTAACTTCTCTTCAATGCTGAAATCTGGATATTCACTCTCCGTTAGTCCTAACAACCACACTCTCCGGGATTGCTCTCATCAGCTTCATTGTATACTCGGCACTTTTGTGTTAGATTTGCTAACATCAATTTTTTGATCGCCTGCAAACCACGAGCTAAGCTCATACTAAACAGAATGAATATAAAACATATAAAAAAAAAATAATAGAAAATTACTGTACATACAGATTAACAGATTAACAGTATCCAAACTAGGACATAACCCACATCACTTTTCCACTAAATCATACAATAGACCTTCATAAGACAAAAAACGCAATCCAGTTCACAACGAGCAAACTGTAAACATGAGATAGTAAACTAATCTACCAATGCCAATTTGTGCTATTCCTTTTATTGCATTTTGTAATCGTTCCTTATGAAACAAGTTGTATCATGGCCTCCTTATTTATAACTATCCCAACAACTCACAACTTCTTTCAAGAAGAAAGTGGTAAAGAGAGCTGAGCGCAGTGCATCGGAAGTTGGTCTCGTATTTTAGAAAAATAAAACTACAAGGAAAGAAAGCAACAGAAAAAGTTCTATGGAGCAGGTTACCCAATGCATACAACAGAATGAAATATTCCATAAGACATCAAAGATCAAATGTACCAAATACCTGCCCTTTCTTGGTTGCAAGACTAATGTTGCTGGCTTTATTTCCCCACAGTTGGCCCACCACTAAAGATAACAAGAAATAACACGAGCTATGAGATCTATTAGCGATATGGAAACAAACAAGTTCACAGGATTCAAGAAAAATCGAGAACGAGTCACGTACGTTTTATCAAGGATATGTATGGATATATCATTAACCCCTTCTTCTCAAACTTGTAAGTTAATAATCTCCACAAATGCAATCGGATCAAGAAACTCAAATTTGGGAGATACTCCAATTCGAAAGGGGATTCCAGCAATGGAGAAAGCTCGACATTTCCCACCACCACTTACGTTATCAAAACTCGGTGG
>NW_011628442.1:0-3044 GCF_000512975.1 Sesamum indicum
TATTGCATGAAAATTTTGATTGAAAAATGTTAGTTATATTACATTAGTTTTTCATAACTAAAGAATTACAATTAATTTATGTAAAATATTTAACGATTATTACCTTGTCACTTGTATTTGAGGCATTTCGCTTTCTTTTTTGTAATATCCAACCCCCTAGTCGGTCTTGCAGGGATAACTTGTATCTTGGTTGGATCTTTATGGATTCAATAATTTGTGTTAGTGGGACCACATCTTGTTGGAGAGGAAGTTTCTTCACTCTTATGTCCAATTTTTCTTCATTATTTTGTACAATTATGTGATACATGTCCCTTTCCCCTGCTTCAACCTGAGATATGTATGTTAGTAGAATAGACGAGTTTATTTTATAAATTTTAATATCATATTTTTGAGATAAAGAAACGTAAATGTGTGTAACAGCAAAAATGCACGTGATTGCACATTAATATCTAATTTTGTTTCTTTTTAGTGCATGAGGGCTAGAGATAATTAAAATGATTGAATAAGTATTCTACAAACAAAATGTTAAGTGAAGATTAAAGAACAAACAAAAAATTATCAATAAAACAGTAAAATTTCCCAATACAAAACCATAGGATGAGATAAAGATGACTTCAGTTCCTAATATCAATAGAATTTTTAATCTTCATGTGCATTTGATTATATAAACCTAGCTTATATTGCACATCCAATTAAGTGAATCAAAATAGTCACATGCTTTGAAGATTGCATATGTTACAACACTATGTAGTCTTTATAGAATATATAATGGATTATACAATAACTTTCTCTTATCCTTTTTTTCAGTTGTCTTGAAAGAAAAGAATTTTGCACAATTATTGTGTTAAAACAATTTTATCATTATCAGTGAAAACTCCGTATTGTAACTTAAGTCTTGAGACAATATTAACATACATCTCAAGCAACAAAACATGAAATTGATAATGAATCTAACCTACATTCAGTTTACAATTTACTTAACTTATCGATTTTGAAATGAAATGAAATCTGTCTGTAATAGAAACTGATCAATTTTATTAAAGAGCTTTCTCATGTATTAAAGAACTCATATAATAAATAATATATGAGTTCTTGATTGCAAACAGTTCACTATTTTAACTTAGATATTATCACAAATATTATAGGTAGCCGTTAGCATGCACCATCCGATATTATCTATCTAAATTCGTAATATTGGCCGAAGCTACCACACGTTAATGATTGATTAACATGCATCTAAAATCATTGATCTTGCATGAAACAATAAAAAAGAAATAAAAAACGATGAGATCACTCAAGTTATTTAAGTTTCAAATATATATAGAAATAAATCCGAATCGAAAGTGCACATACCTTGTGCATTTCAAGAATATAGTTGCAGCCTTGTTGATGATGTCGGAAAAGTGCAAAAGAGACCTTCCAAGTGCCTTGAACTACACACCTGTCTCGACTTCTCTTTTTAATTGAATATCTACTGCTTGATTCAGGTTGATCCTGTACCAAACAAAAAGAAGCACATTAAAATAAAATGAGCTTCAACAAAGCCACATATAAAGTAAAAAGTGTAGGCATATTAGATAAAAGAGATAAACAGACTCAACAGCCAATTAGTCGGAAGTGGCCCTATACGAACTAAAGTACTATAAACTTCAATTGAAATTCTTAACAGAAAATTAAAGTGACCATCTAACTTTTAATGAAATAGCGAGACACATTGCCTTATATTGCAAAGTAAATCCCTTTATTACCAAATTTAGATCAATAAATAACTTCCTTATTTAGCAAATTTACCACACAAATGCATGGATGTAGACCTACATTTGGGGCCAGTTTCGTGGAATTTTGAGAACGTTCAAAATTTAGCTGTTTCACATGGTTTTATTAAAGAAAGTTTGTTTCCTTTCTTATTACGCTTATGAAATTTACCAAACAAATGCACGTGTCTAGACCTACGTTTGGGTCAAGTTTCGTGTAATTATGAGAACGTCAAAATTTAGCTATTTTACACAGTTTTATTAAAGAAAGTGTGTTTCTCTTTCGTACTAACTAGTAGTTATTATTACGCTTAGCAAATTTACCACACAAATGCATGGGTTTAGACCTACGTTTCGGGCAAGTTTCATGTAATTTTGAGAACGTACAAAATTTAGCTGTTCTACACGGTTTTATTATAGAAAGTTTGTTTTCCTTTCATACTAACTTCTAGTTATAATTATGCTTAACAAATTTACCAAACAAATGCATGGGTCTAGACCTACGTTTGGGTCAAGTTTCATGGAATTCTGAGAACGTAGAAATTTTAATATTTTACACCGTTTTATTAAAGAAAGTTTGTTTCCCTTTCGTACTAACTTGTAGTTATTATTACGCTTAGCAAATTTACCACACGAATGCATGGGCCTAGACCTACTTTTGGGTCAAGTTTTGGGGAATTCTGAGAACGTTTATAATTTAGTTTTTTTTTTTTTTTTGGGTAATATAAGTTTAATCAAGTAAAATAATAGTACAGTACAACAATGTAATCATCAGTTTTACATTAAGTAAATTTAGCTGTTTTACATTGCTTTATAAAAGAAAGTTTATTTTCCTTTCGAACTAACTTGTAGTTATTATTACGCTTACCAAATTTACCACACATATGCATGGGTTTAGACCAACGTTTGATTCAAGTTTCATGGAATTTTGAGAATGTTGAAAATTTAGTTATTTTAAACGGTTTTATTAAAGAAAGTTTGTTTGTCTTTCATACTAACTTGTAGTTATTAGTCCGGAGAGCAAATTGGCTAGATAAATGCATTGGTCGAGAACTAACGTTTGGTCAAGTTTCGTGAAATTCTGAGAACGTTCAAAATTTAGCTGTTTTACACGGTTTTATTAAAAAAAGTTTGTTTCCCTTTCGTACTAACTTGTAGTTATTATTACACTTAGCAAATTTACCACACAAATGCATGGGTTTAGACCTACGTTTCGGGCAAGTTTCATGTAATTTTGAGAACGTACAAAATTTAGCTGTTCTACACGGTTTTATTATAGAAAATTTGTTT
>NW_011628442.1:5326-7067 GCF_000512975.1 Sesamum indicum
TAAAAATTGTTGAAGATCTATTGCTTCACAAACCAAATGGCAAGTCGTTTAATTAAATGATCCTCATCATATGAGGTTCGCTGAAACACATGGAGAAATTCTAGCCCGGACCTGGTTTGGCTAAACATAAACTAATTATATGGCAAGTGCAATACACTTGTCGTGTGATTGATGGACAGTTTAGGAAAGTGAACAATCATATAGAAAGTGTGATACACTTGTTTTTATGATTGATATGGGGTGGCCAAACCTAGTATGGGTAAGAATTTTCCAACCACTTGTTTGCAGACTTCTAACATTAATTATCAATGCATAAAATGTCTTTTTCAACCTAAAAGAGTTCACATAGGTTACCAGTATGACTTTTTTTATTTGTACCATCATCTCACCAATGGTTATAACTATTACAATCAATATGGATGACAACGTCCTGAATCGAGAACCACATAACTGAATAGCTCTGTGCAAAATTTGCCTCTATTTTTTATATCTTGGAACCCACCACCATCAATATGGATAGATTTGACAGTCATTTAATAATCTTCGGTTCCCCACAACCACATTGCTAGTATACTTACCACCCTACGTGCATGCCAAATTTAGTCGTTTCAACATTGCGACTCTCCAATTTGGCCACATTAGAGTTTAGTTACTAACACCTTCATCACAAACTGTATCATCACCATGCTACATAGATTTAGCATTAGTCATGACCCATAATGACATGCTGCACCACCATTTGTATGTCCATGTCGTGATCGATGCGTTGCTGCCTTTGTTACTTGATATCTTTCATTCTAAATCCACATGAAATACTTCGTGACAAAGGTTCTCTACCTAGTAGAGTAAATGGCACTTTCAACTTGTACCACTTCCAATCTTGGTCATGGGTGATGATGTTGTTGACAGTCTTCAATGCTAACTAAACCTTTGTAAGAGTTTGAATTTCTCTTCAACTTGTTATTGAGAGATTAAAAATCATGGATATTGAGATGCTACTTATTACCTGTTTCTATATTAACCAAATTTCTGTTGTTGGACAGGTTGAAAGGTTTAATCATGTAAGTTTAACTAAGATAATAGTGAATATGAGTTTTTAAAGAAAATGTACTTTGGATATGAAAAATAGTTGCATATTGAGAAAGATATAGAGAATAGACAGATGGATCTAGAACCGAAACCAAAACTACTAGGAAAAATATTTATTGCTCTATGTATGGAAAATAACATACCAAGAGATCTAATTTGGTCCCAAGATAGGATAATATAAGGGAATGAATGCCTTCCAACTCATTACGTGGCAAACTAATAGTTGTGCACTGAAAGACTTATGAAAAAAAATAAAAAATAAAAAACATGTGTGTGGTGATCAGAGAGAATGTATAATAGTTGCAACAATCAATTATTTTTGTGGCTTCCAAACATGGAAGGCAAAGAATTTTTTTTATCAACATATCAGAGTAAATACAAAAAATAGTATATAATTATGGAAGATATCCTAGTTCATGTCTTCTCTTCTTCATTAATGTAATTTAGAATATTAAACCGTTGGGAGAATATGATTTTTAACTATGAGCCATGATAGTTAGTACTATAAGTTGGGGTCACAAAAATATTTTCTTATGACTATTTATTTTTTCTCAATTTTAAATTTATTTATTTATTTACTATTTTCCCTCCTTTTGTACTCTTATCATTACCACAAAAAATTTCCACCTTTTTCCTCTTCATGTTTCTCCTA
>NW_011628443.1:0-4409 GCF_000512975.1 Sesamum indicum
AACTTCAGGACAAATTCAAGTTCAACCTCCACCTTTGTACATGTATAAATTATCATAGCTAAGAACCCAAACCTAAAAGAGCCAAATGGTATAGAAAATTTTTCAAATAATATACCTTCAAGTATTTTTTTTCTACCTCAATTGATAGGGAAAATTCTTTTCCAAAAAATAGATAAATAGTGAATTGGTTTTGTTTGCTTGATTTTTTCTAGCACCTGAATTTCGTAAGTTTTAATTCAATAAAGTTGGCCATTTTTTTTGTACTTTGATTTTCAAAATTACTAATTTGTTACTTTATAACATAACTCCAAATATTCTAGATAGAGAGGCCGCATCTAGTAATCCATGTTGAATTTAGCTATATGGAATGTACAGAATTTAGTAATCCAACTTGCAGTCTCTACCCTGGTTGAGGATTATCACTTATACTTTCCCGGCCTCTTGGAAGCATGGGTCCAAGCGACAAATGCGGTACGTATTCAACTTGCTACACTTCCTCGTTGGAAGTGGTTTACTGATTATGTGAGTTTTGGGAATCGAATATGGCTTGCATGGAATGATGAATTACTTAATATCCCTGTCGTGTCGGTATGAGGAATGTGCATAATGTCTATACTATTACAATTGTCTATGCAGCGAACGATATTACTGCCCGCCGAGAGCTTTGGCAGTAACTTATTACACTTGCAGGCACTGTTCTGAGGAGATGTGGCTGGTAGGAGGTGATTTTAATGTGGTGCGCGATTCTAGCAAAGTATGTGGCCAGGTGGGTGACAACCGATGAAAACTGACTTATATTCTTTTTGCAATTAGCATTTGTTAATCTTCAAGTGATCCGATCCAATTCTTTTTGCAAGGGGAATGGCTTACGTGGCACAATTGTAGTACTGATTGCCGTAGTTTATGGAAGCGATTAGACTGAATGCTAGTGAATGACATATGGGTGATGAGATGGCCCAGGGCTTCCTACATAAGTCTCACACCACGTACTTTCGATCATTCCCCCTTGTTCTTAGAGGGGACACCCAACAACAGTTGGGAAGTATGTTTCGTTTTGATAACTATCTTGCTTTATCCTCCCAGTTTATTCCTAGTGTGCAGAATATTTGGCGGCACCATATTGTGGGAATTCCAATGTACTCGATTATGCGTAAACTCAAAGCACTAAAGCCCGTGTTTCGACAACAGCGAAGGAATAAGGGGGATTTGTCACGTAATGTGCAGTTGGCCAAGGACTTTCATGATACGGCTCAACGGTTACTCAGCATGGATCGACATAATTCTCTGCTCTTGTCACTTGAGCATTATTTCAGATTGATATATGCACGAGCAGTGCAGCTTGAGCATGTTATGCTTCAGCAGCGTGCCAAGATGCAATGGATGAAAGGAGGAGATCAATGCTCGCGAGTATTTTTTCCAAAAAATTGCGCAGCGCCGTACAAAACGATGAATTTTCCAAATTGATGATGAGCTTGGCCATACTCGTACGGATTACCAGGAGGTGATCCAGGAGTTTATTGGGTTCTATGGCAACTTGCTGGGAGCGAGCGGAGCAGAAGGTTTCTAGACCTTCGGTACCTACATCCGTGGGTAGGGTACTCTATGACCAATGAAGAGGCTCGAGTGATGATGCGTCAGTGTCAGATGATGAGGTTAAATTGGCTATATTTGATATGGCAGCAGATAAAGTCCCTGGGCCAGATGGGTATACCTCGGGATTTTATAAAGCCGCATGGCCTATTGTGGGTGCTGAAGTGACGCAGGCTGTTCGGGATTCTTCACCACTGGCAGACTCTTGAGACAAGTGAATGCTACGGTTTTGGCACTCATCCCCAAGGAACATAATCCTACAAGTGCATCTGACTTTAGACCGATTGCTTGTTGTAATATTTTGTATAAAGTCATTACTAAAATCATTGTGCAAAGAGTGAGTTTGGTGATGGATAAACTTATTAGTCCAGCGCAGACAGTTTTTGTTCCAGTTCGCTCGATTAGCGATAATATACTACTGGCACAGGAGCTTTTTACAGGGTATAATCAACAGCGCTTGCCACCTCACTATGCCCTTAAGGTAGATATACGTAAGGCATATGATACAGTTGAATGGGATTTCCTTATTGCTACCTTGCAGCTCTTTGGATTTCCTGACAGGCTTATTCATTGGGTGGAAGAATGTATTACTACTACCTTGTTCTCTGTTGGATTAATGGGACACCATATGATTTCTTTGCTGGTGCTCGGGGTCTTCGCTAAGGAGACCCGATGTCCCCATGTTTATTTGTCATGATTATGAAAGTTTTGAATCTTATTATGCAGCAACTAACTAATCAAGACAGGAGGTTTGTTTTTCATTGGAAATGCGAGCCGTTGAGATTGGTTTAGCTTGGATTTGCTGATGACCTATAACTGTTCTATCGGGCTGAGCTAGAGTCCGTACGAGTGCTGAAGCAGGGACTTGACTTATTTGGGGATTTGTCCGGCCTTCGGATCAGGGCCCAAAAGAGTAAATTTATTATCTAACGATCAGCTATGGGGATTCGGGATTTGCTTATTGACCAACTCCACTTCCAAGAGGGACTTCTGCCAATGAAGTATTTGGTACTTCCTCTTATCTCATCACGACTCACTATTTTGAATTGCCGGCCCTTACTGTTAAAATTGGATCAACACATTAAAGGATGGGAGGGCACAGCTTTATCTTATACATGACGAGTACAGATTATTAAATCTGCTCTTACTGCCTTTAGTACCAATTGGGCGTCTGCTTTTATTCTACCCAAAGGCATCATTCGAGAGATAGAAAAATGGTGTCTGCTTTTATTCTACCCAAAGGCATCATTCGAGAGATAGAAAAATGGTTGAGGACCTTCTTATGGAAGGATCATCTGCTCGAGGGTATGCAAAGGTGGCATAGGATTGCGTATGTCGTCCTATTGATGAAGGTGGTCAAGGGATCCAAGATAATACTACTCTTAACCACGCACTTATGGGACTCAAATTGTGGCAGATTATCCGCGGCAAGCGAGCTTCTATTTGGGTTGATTGGATACATCATACACGCTTGAGAAAGGTTACTATGTGGACGGTCCCTGAGCGAGGGGGTTCTTGGGTTTGTAGGAAACTCTTTTGCTTACGGCCACTTCTCCGGCCTTTTATTCATTATTTCATAGGGGATAGAACTACTTTTTCGCTATGGCACAATCCTTGTCATGATCTAGGTCCACTCATCGAGCAGTTTCCGCATGGCCCTCGACTTACAAATACTATGGAGACGGACAAGGTTTTGGTTTTCCTTTTAGATGGGCAATGGTGTTGGCCTCTATCACTAACACTCACTCCCTACATCTCTTGCAGTCTCTTTCACCCATCCATGGAGGGGTTGATCGTATCCTTTTGGCGGTTAAGAGATACACAACTAACAGTTGCTGTGATGATTCGTTCACTACGGGGTGAAGGGCCCAAGGTAGGCTGGTCTTCACTATTGATGGGCCGCTTCAAAACTCCTAGACATAATTTTGTATTATGGTTGGCAATCCTTGGTAGACTCTCTACTATGAATAAGCTTTGGTTGGCTCATATTAATAGTTCCTGCGTACATTGTTCTGATGGTGCTGATGAGACCCATGATCATCTTTTTTTTGCTACACTTATTCGGGGTGGCAGCTTGACGGTGATTCGACACACACTTCGATTTGATTGGCCCAACCGAGTTTGGGCCATTGACGTCTTATGAGCTGCTAGCAGATGGAGAGGCAAACACTATGTTTCTACGGCCTACCGCACTCTTTTGGTCTCGTATGTGTACCATATCTGGCATGAGCATAGCCTTAGGCGATTTGATGGAGTACATAGAGATACATGAACTGTAGGTGCGCTGATGGTTCGAGATGTGCAGCAGAGGATTCTTAGTGTAGAATTACCTATTGCTATCAGCACTAGTGCGCTTTACCGCTTATGGCGGATTCCTTGGCCTGTCGAGGAAACCGCTTGATTAAGCAAGATGTATTGTACTATTATACTTTTTTTATTTAATAAAATTTACCTTTACCAAAAAAAATATTCTAGACATGAGTCTGTAAGCATATACCAAATTCATGCTACTAGAAAAGACCCAATTAATTAACAAAAAAAAATGAATGTTGTGACTAGTACAGCTAAAAGAATCCATTCCCAATGAGAAGGAAATCAAAAGTAAAACATATATTTAACGCACTTAATCTTGAGTGGTTTAAGATTTCAAGTAAAATTGATAATAAACATGGGCGGTATTCGAGAAGATGAAGGAAATAGTAAGCTATAAGTAAAAAAGATGACACTGAAATTCAAATTCCAAGTAATAGGGAGATAATTAATAAAATATCAAGAGCTTCTAGGAAGTAAATGAAACCAAGCAAGAAGATTTATCCCAC
>NW_011628443.1:4656-7060 GCF_000512975.1 Sesamum indicum
ATAATATCTGCATTGCATAAGCCCATGCTCCAATTTATTTTTGCAATAAAAAGAAGGCACCTTTGTCACTCCTTTGTACATTTTAATCTATCAATATGAATTAACAAGTTGTTTTACAATCATCGACCAGTACAAGTTAACTGTCAGCAACCTTTAGTTATATAATCAAATTCTGTTAAACTCACTGATCGAAATTGAGAGAAAAATTTAAACACTGACTTTAAAGTTTAGGGATGTCTTTTTAGGAAAATTGTCAGGATACCCAATCTCTTCTAATATAAAAATAAAGCATATAAAATTCAGCCCAGTCTAAGAAAATTGATATAGCAAATTATTATCAAAGAAAAATAAAATCCAAACAAAACCCTTAAGGCTCAAATAAAATAAAAAATCTTAGTCCAAAAAAAAAAAATCCACAATCAAAAAAAGAAATTAATAAATAAATGAGCCCACAACTTATGAGCCCAAGCAAAAAATCAAAATGAACATATGTATCAAAATAAAAAAAAAAAACTAAAAATTCAAACTCAACATCAAAAAGTAAAAATTTAATACAAGCATTCTGTTCTTTTACTCGCTTCATTTCTCTCTTTTTCCTTCTTTGTTCACAGATACAAGAAGGGGTTTTCTTGGTCGTCTTTCTCTCTCGCAAGAACCACCGATCCTCTCTTCCAGCCACTATGGCAATTGACCACCGCCGGCAACCATCTTCTGACATTCCGGCCACCGTTTGCTGCCCAACACGTCATCTTCCGACGACCCATGCCCCCCCACGTGCGTCTTCAGCCTGCTTTGCAAACCCCCTTTTTTTCTCCCATTTGCTCACTTTCCCTCTGTCCTTCGCCGTCGCCGACGACCAGCGCCGACGTCGAACTGCCCTCACCCCCATGATTCTTTTCTGACCATCCCTCGGTCTTCGACCCATTTTTTTTTTCCTTTTCTCGATCTATACTCTTCTCTCCCCGATCTACCAATCTGCCGGTGCCGGTATTTTTTCAAGTCCTCTCTCACAGCCAATCATTTACCCCTTATCAAGTTTCCGGATTACCATACCCTCTCAAAATGGGTTCCATCTTTTATGTTTCCTCACCGCGATGGGGAGCGTAATTTCATTGAGATGGGAAGCACCAGAGCCCTCATCTGCGATCCACACCCCAAGAATACCGTCCCTTGCTTCAAATGCTTAAACACAAAAGGGCGAACAAGGACAATCCAAACCATTGACCGAAGAAGATCCAAGTTATTGGGCCTCTCAAAGGAAATACATTTCAAGAAATTCATCAGAACAGTTTGCTCAGCAGTTGAGGATGTCGAAATCATTGGTGGCAGCTTAAATGTAGCTGTCTCACCTGTTCGAGATGGACTTGGTAAAGTAAAACCAGTTTCTCAATTGATTTTGTTCGAGAAATATTTATGGCTTTCATCCTCTTTGTTTTGCTTGATCTTAGAGTAGATTTCTGATTTTTTTGGAAAAAGTTGGTAGTTAATTGCTGATACTAAGTGTAACTTAAGCTGTTGCCTGGTCATAAACATGAGTTTTTCATGTTTGTTTTTGTTAATAGTGAATTTGGTCATATATTTTGGTGTGTCGGTGTAATAGGATTTGCCTTTCATCTATTTGTTGAAGATAAACACAGATATTAGTAGTTTTATGATTGTGGTGGTGTTTTGTGGTATCCAGAGGTAAATGTAATGTTTGTTTTAGGTGGAAATAGTAAGTAAAGTTTGTGCAATGAAAAATGAAGCATAAACATTGCGTACATGCTAATTTTGAAGCTTGCGGGTAAATGCTTTGCTAAGCATAGTTGCAACTCTTATTTGATTTCGAAGAGAGATTTTCTTATTATGATAATTACAGTAGTTGAGCTCCAGCTTGGACTAAAAAACAAATATTTTTCAATAGCTCCTTTTTACTTGCTGGTGGTTAAGTATTTCCTTATTGATTTATGTTAAACGAACTGATTTTTTTTTTTACTTTATTGTGTAGGCTTTTTATTGATAAACTTCACTGATTTTCTTCTTGTCCCCCAAGACCAATTTCCAGTGTTTCCTTATGTTCCTTTTAACTTTTACAAGAGGAAATGTTTATTGCATTATTATTGAGGCAATGAAGAATGATGTCAATATAAAGCGAGTTTCAGCCTCCTCCAAGCATTTGTGCAGGTCTACATTGAACGTATTTTGTCCTTTTTTAAGTCATGATGGTGTAGTCTTTGAGAATGTGGAGAAAACCTTTACTCCATCTTGTACACTCATGCAGACATATCACATATGAGTATATATAATGTATGATATCTCAAATGTTGTCCGGACCCAGAATCTAGGTCTCTTTGGTATATAGGATACTTAATGGACCATCAATTTTATATCTTTATTTGAGCATATGATAAAAATTCCAATAAAT
>NW_011628444.1:0-3399 GCF_000512975.1 Sesamum indicum
CAAAATAATGAATAAAAATTTGGACATAAGAGTGAAGAAATTCCCTCTCCAACAAGATGTGGTCCCTGTAATGGAAATTATAGAATCCATAATAATCCAACAAAGATACAAGTCATCCCTGCAAGAACGACTAGAGGGTTGGATATTACCAAAAAAGAAGGCGAAATGCCACAAATACAAGTTACAAGGTAATAATTGTTTAATATTTTACATAAATGATTTGTAATTCTTTATATGCAAAACTACTGTAATATAACTAAAATTTTTCAATCAAAATTATCATGCAATAGTACTATATTCATGACAAAGTCACTCAGAAGTTCCGCTCTTTAAAGGACGTTGCAACGTTTATAGTATTTAGCTGCCGGGGGAATGATCTAGTTCTTGCACAGGTAAATTCAAAATCCATAATTCAATTTTATTTATGACCAAAATTTATGTGGAAATGTTTTATTTTCTAACTTTTCAATTATAGAATATTTGAAAAAATTAACGCACTTCTATGTTATTTCTTCATGACCCGTATTGAAACTTCCACAACATTCAGATGGGGGATGGAACTAAAAGTAATATAAGAAATGTCCATGTTGTCAGTGAGATTGAACTGAAAAAAGAAGGTATGTAGCATATAATTTCTTACAAAAATGACTGGTTTTAGTTTTGTTGAATTTTAACTCTTATCTTTGTTATAAGCTCTTATTTTAATAGGCATTCCATCAAAGTCGGGCAATGATAAACAAAATCAAATGAATGATGACGAGTTGGAGATCTTTGCATGAACTTTAAACAACCCAATAATTGATTTGTAGCCAGTCAAATCTCTCTCTATTTTTTTTCTACTATTTTGTCAATATTTCCTTAAAAGAGAAAATTTTAAATTCGAACATCTTTTTTCTTTTCAAAATCGTTTGATATAGTTGCCCAATGAAAAATTCGATTAGGCTTGTACAAATCAATTTTATTATTTTATTGATAATTTTAATGAATTCAAAAGTGTCAATTGATTTTTCTATTCCAAAATATTTGAGAGTGATAAATTTTGTGGTGGCAATGAACCAATTAGTTTGTTTGTATAACTTTATTATAATTGCAATTAATTTCAAACTTAAAATACTAGAGTGCAGGTAACTGATATTAATTCATACCTATCCTTATATTCCACACCATTAATTACATTAATTCATACCTATCACATATATCACAATAGATCCTTTGTTTAAAATGTTGTCGAATTTCAACAAAAATCCCAAAATGATTGAACTGCCAAGAGAGGTATATATGACTAATTTTTTTTTTTATTTTTGAGTATCAATTTTAACTCTATCACTTCTTTCAGTTTTCCAATTTTATTCAAAAACAGTAGTTGTACATAAAGAATTTGCAAACATAAATGATTTATTACAATACTACAAATGTATAATTAATCTTCATAAATATTATGATGTTTCTCTTCTTCTTCTTTTTTTTGCCTTTTCTAGAGGAATCTGATTTAGAAAATAATTTATTAAATTGTATTTATAGATGGCTTGAATATTTATATTTCTTTCTAAAAATGCTTATTGACTAATTATTACATTAATATTAATTAAAAGAAACTAAAAACGAAGAAATTAAGGGAAAATATCATGAGAAAAAGACAAAATGTAACTTCCATGCCTTCTGCTACCTCGTGTCGAGCTTTGCGGTTCAAAAAACAAACACATACATACACAACATTACTCACACACTCTAACTCAACACACAATCACACTTCACATTTACTCACACCTTTTCTCCCTCAACATAGTTATTGCAGAACACTATTCAGGTCCATAGAGTACTGAGAGCGGAGAGCACTAGGAACCTTACCTCTGACTCTTTAAACGGTCGAGAAATGGCAGAAAACTCCAAAAATGTAAGATGAATTCTACGCATGTAGCTCCATTCTCCATTTTCTCAAGCATTTGATTCTTTTGTTTTTTCTTCTTTAATCCTTATTTCTGCGTATCCAGACTAATACCAATCCAAGCCATTTCATGAATAAAATGTGACCAATTAACCAACCAACAAAAGTACTTGTTACAAATAACATCTTGTTGTTGCATCGAAACATATAAATGTTGACTAATCTGGCTAACATTGAACTTGGTAATTAATTGTTTTTTTCTCTCCATTTTGTTTTTAATTACTTTCCTTTCCTATCAATGTTTTGAAAAATAAATATTAGATTTTGAATATTTTATTTTAAGTTTTTCTATAATTAGGGTTCAACAAGAGATTCAACTTTAATTTAAGTTTGTAAATTCTTTCATTAGCTTCAACGTGCTCTACTTGCTACAAACGTCCGTCTCTTGCCTCTTAGATGCTCTGTTTTGTGTCAAGAAGTACCCTTGCTACCTTTTGTTTTATCTCCAAATTGTTCTTCTCTTCTTCCTTTAAAACAATGCTTGCCCACAGATCCTTTCACCTTAAAACTCAACGACCCAAGGTTCATAATTTTTCCCAAGACTAGCATGTCTAGCCCCATAAAGACATGTTCAGGATCAACCCAATATTATTCATGGCCGATTTTGAGGTGGTTTTGGGCCTTTAAATGAGCCCCGAATGCATCCATCTTTAAACTCTGGTCAAGACCATGAATTAGCCCCATTGAGACATGGGCCAGGCTCAGACGAGGCCTGATTGTGCCATTTTTTTTTATTGAAATTGAGATACTTTTTGGAATGAACTTAAATAATTTATGATTTTATTTTGAAATAAATAAATAAATAATCAAATAAAATAAAAAATTATAACAAAAAAGAGACTAATTAAGACCACATAATGAAGTTAAAAAACAATTTAACTAACAAGCTAACAATAATGAACCTAAAGAATAACAAGCCCAAAAAAGATTTAAAATAAACTTTTAAAAACTAACGTTCAGTATTAGTGAATTGATGTAGTAATTTAAAAAAAGAACAGTAAAGATAAAACTTTTTAGAGTTTCAAAAGTATAAAAAATTTTGAATAATTTACGTAAAAGAATAAAATAAAAAATATATGACATGTATTATTAAAAAAAAAATATTGGCCCGGTTAGACTGGCCCACTAGCTTGACCTAGGATTAGGAGATCTTGGGTCACTAGGCCGGGCCTACCCATATATCGATACCTACAATCATCTTCGAACTAGTCCTGAATGGACCAACCCACTTATTTTTATTGTGTCAATCCGATCCTAGGTTGGGTCCCTCTTCATCTCGACCCATCATGCATCGTGATCAGCGACCGGCAACCATATGTGTAGTACACGACCATTAAATTAACATTAGTTTGATGGAGGTTTGTCAGTTACAAGATATGATGTGAGATCCTTGTGACAATAAAACTAAAATAATACTAATTCTAAATTTATGGGATGCAAAAATATGAATTTTG
>NW_011628444.1:3765-7060 GCF_000512975.1 Sesamum indicum
AGACATGAACTAGGATATCTTCCATAATTATATACTAGTTTTCGTATTTACTCTGATATGTTGATAAAAAAAATTCTTTGCCTTCCATGTTTGGAAGCCACAAAAGTAATTGATTGTTCAACTATTATACATTCTCTCTTATCACCGCACACATGTTTTTTATTTTTTATTTTTTTTCATAAGTGTCTCAATGCGCAACTATTAGTTTGCCACGTAATGAGTTGGAAGGCATTTATTCCCTTATATTATCCTATCCTGGGACCAAATTAGATCTCTTGGTATGTTATTTTTCATACTTAGAGCAATAAATATTTTTTCTAGTAGTTTTGGTTTCGGTTCTAGATCCATCTGTCTATTCTCTATATCTTTCACAATATGCAACTATTTTTCATATCCAAAGTACATTTTCTTTAAAAACTCATATTCACTATTGTCTTAGTTAAACTTACATGATTAAACCTTTCAACTTGTCCAACAACAGAAATTTGGTTAATATAGAAACAGGTAATAAGTAGCATCTCAATATCCATGATTTTTAATCTCTCAATAACAAGTTGAAGAGAAATTCAAACTCTTACAAAGGTTTAGTTAGCATTGAAGACTGTGAACAACATCATCACCCATGACCAAGATTGGATGTGGTACAAGTTGAAAGTGTCATTTACTCTACTAGGTAGAGAACCTTTGTCACGAAGTATTTCATGTGGATTTGGAATGAAAGATATCAAATAACAAAGGCAACAGCGAAACCGATCACGACATGGACATACAAATGGTGGTGCAACATGTCATTATGGGTCATGACTAATGCTAAATCTATGCAGCATAGTGATGATACAGTTTGTGATGAAGGTGTTAGTAACCAAACTCTAATGTGGCCAAATTGGAGAGTCGCAATGTTGAAACAACTAAATTTGGCATGCACGTAGGGTGGTAAGTATACTAGCAATGTGGTTGTGGGGAACCGAAGATTATTAAATGACTATCAAATCTATCCATATTGATGGTGGTGGGTTCCAAGATATAAAAAATAGAGGCAAATTTTGCACAGAGCTATTCAGTTATGTGGTTCTCGATTCAGGACGTTGTCATCCATATTGATTGTAATAGTTATAACCATTGGTGAGATGATGGTAAAAATAAAAAAAGTCATACTGGTAACCTATGTGAACTCTTTTAGGTTGAAAAAGACATTTTATGCATTGATAATTAATGTTAGAAGTCTGCAAACAAGTGGTTGGAAAATTCTTACCCATACCAGGTTTGACCACCCCATATCATTCAAAAAACAAGTGTATCACACTTTATATATGATTGTTCACTTTCCTAAACTGTCCATCAATCACACGACAAGTGTATTGCACTTGCCATATAATTAGTTTATGTTTAGCCAAACCAGGTTCGGGCTAGAATTTCTCCATGTGTTTCAGCGAACCTCATATGATGAGGATCATTTAATTAAACGACTTGCCATTTGGTTTGTGAAGCAATAGATCTTCAAAAATTTTTACGGTTTCTAGCAGCTTGCAATTAAACCTTCAATATCAATACTTTTGTGGCAATTGATGAATAACTGATTTTAGGTCAACAAATGATTGCAATGGCATCTAAATGCTAGTGTTGTTTACATATGACGATTATAGCACAAGTGTTCTTTCGGAGTCAAGGTGCAAAGGTGCGGGAATTTTTTGCTAGTTTTTTCCAGCTGTAGCTTCTAGTTGCAGATTTGGCAATAATAATGGTTCGCCATTAATGGAAGTCGACAACAACCTCCTTGATTGAGGGACATATACATAACTTTGTATCATTGTTTGTTCTATGGTTTGCTTGGATGACATGAAACAAGCCAAGCACCATGATCATCAATTTCAAGCTTAAGCAATCATCTTGAGGGTGCATCACCAGTTATGAATGTTGCCAATGCAAGTGTATCTAAAAATCAAAAAGTATAGGTGATCTAAATGTTGATGACACATTGGTTCACTTCCTATGCCAACTTCCTGCCATGGTGCATCTTAGGAGAACCCTGTGCACAGGAGCATGCACGGATCGACGCAATAATCAATGAGATGTAGTGCTTGCAATTTTTTAGTATTTACATTAAAGCAATATCATTTTATCAAGATTTCGAATTGGTTGAAGCACATTCCTTCAAGAGGATCTAGATAGAATCGATGTTGAAAATGTTTTTGCACTGACGAAGTCCCAACACAGAGACAACTAATGGTTGCGGCATATTCTGACAAAAAATCATGCAATCAAAAGAAGTTGGCAATATAATTATTTTGAACAGTTTTAGGGAAGGGGATAATATGGTGGACTCCTGACAAATGAAGCATGTGACAGGAAGCAAATTACATATTTCAGGGAATGAGATATCCATGCTACTCAAAATATCTATCTACTTAGACATGTTATTGCCCCAACTTTTTCTTTAAATGATTTACAAGGGAGTAGTACTCCTAGTTTTGAGCTTTCTCAGGGTACAGGAATTTTTTTCCCGATCATCAATAAATGGGTACCGGTCTTGCCTAACCCCCTCCCTAGTTACAAGAGGCCTAGGCACCCAAAATCAATGTTGAGTGTTCAATCATTTCTCAACAGATAAAGCTTGTTACTATTACCTTAAGTTTGTTCAATCTCATTACAATAAAACAGTAGAGCCTGTAGAATCTTTCACTCATAAAAATCTTCATAGATCTTCCAACGGTATCACCAATTTGCAAGCACATTCTAATAGATATTAAGAAACATAAGATTTTTTACTCCATATCGATTCTTCTCCTGGTGATTTAAACTCCAATTAGCTTTGAAATTAAGGAAATGACTCTTAGAACAAAAATAAGTTACATACAATATATTTGGCTTGCTTTAGAAATATAAACTTCATAGGCTAAAATAGTGTTTGCATCATTCACAACAAACTCAGTTGGTTTTCCAATTAAATACCTTTTTCTTTTATACAACCTCTTACACTCAAATTTTTAATGAAAAGTGGCAATACGTTATGTTCAGCAAGCGAGCCCGTTGGACCTAAGAATTGCCTCCAAACTCACTCTATGCATCCTAAAGTACAGTTATGACACTTACCGAAAAGGGATATCAAATGAATGTGCTTGAGTTCTTTGGTCAATGCTGATTTGTTTCTAATATATGTGGAATGGGGCATCACAATCACCGCTCATTTAGAATGTGATGTCCTCATCACGGAGTGACTTATCGATTGATCGATCGTTAGGTATCAGGATTCTGGAGGTGACTCTCGTGAATGTAGCATTTTATCCTGTAGGTTTAA
>NW_011628445.1:0-7059 GCF_000512975.1 Sesamum indicum
AAGTTTGTATAAACAGAAAACAAACTTGCTCTAATAAAACGTGCAAAACAACTAAATTTTGAACGTTCTTAATATTCAACGAAACTTGACCCAAACGTTGGTCTTGACCTAAGAATTTGCTTGGTAAATTTGCTGAGTGTAATAATAACTACAAGTTTGTATAATAGGGAAGCAAACTTGCTCTAATAAAACCGTGCAAAACAGCTAAATTGATCATTCTCAAAATTCGAGGAAACTTGAGCTAAATGTTGGACTAGACCCAAGAATTTGTGTGGTAAATTTGTGAGCGTAATAATATCTACAAGTTTGTATAAAAGAAAAAAAAACTTGCTCTAATAAAACCGTGCAAAATAGCTAAATTTTGAACGTTCTCAGAATTTGACGAAATTTGACCCAAACGTTGATCTAGACCCAAGAATTTGCTTGGTAAAACTTGTTGAGCGTAATAATAACTTGTTTTAATAAAACCGTGCAAAATAGCTAAATTGAACATTCTCAAAATTTGAGGAAACTTGACCTAACTGTTGTAATAGACGGAAGAATTTGTGTGGTAAATTTGCTGAGCGTTATAATATCGACAAGTTTGTATAAAAGAAAAACAAACTTGCTCTAATAAAACCGTGCAAAACAGCTAAATTTTGAACATTCGTAGAATTCGAGGAAACTTGACCTAAGCGTTGGACTAGAGCCAAGAATCTGTGTGGTAAATTTGTTGAGCATAATAATAACTATAGGTTTGTATAGCGGGGAAACAAAGTTGCTCTAATAAAACCGTGCAAAACACCTAAATTTTGAATATTCTCAGAATTTGAGGAAACTTGACCTCAACGTTGGACTAGACCAATAAATTTGTGTGGTAAATTTGCTAAGCGTAATAATAACTATAAGTTTGTATAAACAGAAAACAAACTTGCTCTAATAAAACGTGCAAAACAACTAAATTTTAAATGTTCTTAGAATTCGACTAAACTTGACCCAAACGTTGCTCTTGACCAAAGAATTTGCTTGGTAAATTTGCTGAGTGTAATAATAACTACAAGTTTGTATAATAGGGAAGCAAACTTGCTCTAATAAAACCGTGCAAAACAGCTAAATTGAACATCTCAAAATTCGATGAAACTTGACCAAAATGTTGGACTAGACGGAAGAATTTGTATGGTAAATTTCCTGAGCGTAATAATATCTACAAGTTTGTATAAAAGAAAAAAAAACTTGCTCTAATAAAACCGTGCAAAACACCTAAATTTTGAACATTCTCAGAATTTGAGGAAACTTGACGTTAACGTTGGACTAGACCTAAGAATTTGTGTGGTAAATTTGCTAAGCGTAATAATAACTATAAGTTTGTATAAACAGAAAACAAACTTGCTCTAATAAAACATGCAAAACAACTAAATTTTGAACGTTCTTAGAATTCAACGAAACTTGACCCGAACGTTGGTCTTGACCTAAGAATTTGCTTGGTAAATTTGCTGAGCGTAATAATAACTGCAAGTTTGTATAATAGGGAAGCAAACTTGCTCTAATAAAACCGTGCAAAACAGCTAAATTGATCATTCTCAAAATTCGAGGAAACTTGAGCTAAATGTTGGACTAGACCCAAGAATTTGTGTGGTAAATTTGTGAGCGTAATAATATCTACAAGTTTATATAAAAGAAAAAAAAACTTGCTCTATTAAAACCGTGCAAAATAGCTAAATTTTGAACGTTCTCAGAATTTGACGAAATTTGACCCAAACGTTGGTTAAGACCCAAAAATTTGCTTGGTAAAACTTGCTGAGCGTAATAATAACTTGTTTTAATAAAACCGTGCAAAACAGCTAAATTGAACATTCTCAAAATTCGAGGAAACTTGACCTAAATGTTGTAATAGACGGAAGAATTTGTGTGGTAAATTTGCTGAGCGTAATAATATCTACAAGTTTGTATAAAAGAAAAACAAGCTTGCTCTAATAAAACTGTGCAAAACAGCTAAATTTTGAACGTTTACAGAATTCAACGAAACTTGACGCAAACGTTGGTCTAGACCCAAGAAATTGTATGGTAAATTTGCTAAACGTAATAATAACTACAATATTGTATAAAAGGAAAACAGACTTGTCATAATAAAACCGTGCAAAAGAGATAAATTTTGAACGTTCTCAGGATTCAACGAAACTTGACACAAACGTTGGTCTCGACCCAAGAATTTGCATGGTAAATTTGCTGAGCATAATAATAACTACTAGTTTGTATAAAAAGAAAGCGTTGGACCTAAGCGTTGGACTAGACCCAAGAATCTGTGTGGTAAATTTGTTGAGCGTAATAATAACTATAGGTTTGTATAACGGGGAAACAAAGTTGCTCTAATGAAACCGTGCAAAACACCTAAATTTTGAATATTCTCAGAATTTGAGGAAACTTGACCTTAACGTTGGACTAGACCTATAAATTTGTGTGGTAAATTTGCTAAGCGTAATAATAACTATAAGTTTGTATAAACAGAAAACAAACTTGCTCTAATAAAACGTGCAAAACAACTAAATTTTGAATGTTCTTAGAATTCGACGAAACTTGACCCAAACGTTGGTCCTGACCTAAGAATTTGCTTGGTAAGAATTCGAGAAAACTTGACCTAAGCGTTGGACTAGACACAAGAATCTTTGTGGTAAATTTGTTGAGCGTAATAATAACTATAGGTTTGTATAACGGGGAAACAAAGTTGCTCAAATAAAACCGTGCAAAACACCTAAATTTTGAATATTCTCAGAATTTGAGGAAACTTGACTTTAACGTTGGACTAGACCTATGAATTTGTGTGGTAAATTTGCTAAGCGTAATGATAACTATAAGTTTGTATAAACAGAAAACAAACTTGCTCTAATAAAACGACCCAAACGTTGGTCTAGACCCATGAATTTGCTTGGTATATATGCTGAGCGTAATAATTACTACAAGTTTGTATAAAAAGAAAGCAAACTTGCTCCTATAAAATCCTGCAAAACAGCTAAATTTTGAACATTCTTAGAATTCGAGAAAACTTGACCTAAGCGTTGGTCTAGACCCAAGAATCTTTGTGGTAAATTTGTTGAGCGTAATAATAACTATAGGTTTGTATAACGGGGAAACAAAGTTGCTCAAATAAAACCGTGCAAAACACCTAAATTTTGAATATTCTCAGAATTTGAGGAAACTTGACTTTAACGTTGGACTAGACCTATGAATTTGTGTGGTAAATTTGCTAAGCGTAATGATAACTATAAGTTTGTATAAACAGAAAACAAACTTGCTCTAGTAAAACGTGTAAAACAACTAAATTTTAAATGTTCTTAGAATTCGACGAAACTTGACTCAAACGTTGCTCTTGACCTAAGAATTTGCTTGGTAAATTTGCTGAGCGTAATAATAACTACAAGTTTGTATAATAGGGAAGCAAACTTGCTCTAATAAAACCGTGCAAAACAGTTAAATTGAACATTCTCAAAATTCGAGGAAACTTGAGCTAAATGTTGGACTAGACCCAAGAATTTGTGTGGCAAATTTGCTGAGCATAATAATATCTACCAGTTTGTATAAAGAAAAACAAACTTGCTCTAGTAAAACAGTGCAAAACAGCTAAATTTTGAACATTCTCAGAAATTGACGACACTTGACCCAAACGTTGGTCTAGACCCATTAATTTGCTCGCTATATTTGCTGAGCGTAATAATTACTACAAGTTTGTATAAAAGGAAAACAAACTTGCTCTAATCAAACTTTGCAGAATAGCTAAATTTTGAACATTCTCAGAATTCGAGCAAACTTGACCTAAACGTTGGACTAGACCCATGAATTTGTGTGGTAAATTTGCTAAGCGTAATAATAACTATAAGTTTGTACGAAGGGGAAACAAAGTTGCTCTAATAAAACCATGCAAAACACCTAAATTTTAAATATTCTCAGAATTTGAGGAAACTTGACCTTAACGTTAGACTAGACCTAAGAATTTGTGTGGTAAATTTGCTAAGCGTAATAATAACTATAAGTTTCTATAAACAGAAAACAAACTTGCTCTAATAAAACATGCAAAACAACTAAAATTTGAACGTTCTTAGAATTCGACGAAACATGATCCAAACGTTGGTCTTGACCCAAGAATTTGCTTGGTAAATTTGCTGAGCGTAATAATAACTATAAGTTTGCATATTAGGGAAGCAAACTTGTTTTAATAAAACCGTGCAAAACAGCTAAATTGAACATTCTCAAAATTCGAGGAAACTTGACCAAAATGTTGGACTAGACGGAAGAATTTGTGTGGTAAATTTCCTGAGCGTAATAACATCTACAAGTTTGTATAAAAGGAAAACAAACTTGTTCTAATAAAACCGTGCAAACAGCTAAATTTTGAACATTTACAGAATTCGACGAAACTTGACCCAAATGTTGGTCTAGACCCAAGAAATTGTATGATAAATTCGCTAAACGTAATAATAACTACAAGATTGTATAAAAGAAAAACAGACTTGTCCTAATAACACCGTGCAAAAGAGATAAATTTTGAACGTTCTCAGACATCAACGAAACTTGACACAAACGTTGGTCTCGACCCAAGAATTTGCATGGTAAATTTGCTGAGCATAATAGTAACTACTAGTTTGTATAAAAAGGAAGCAAACTAGATCTAATAAAATCTTGCAAAACAGCTAAATTTTGAACATTCTCAGAATTCGAGGAAACATGACCTAAGCGTTGCACTAGACCCAAGAATCTGTGTGGTAAATTTGTTGAGCGTAATAATAACTATAAGTTTGTATAACGGGGAAACAAAGTTGCTCTAATAAAACCGTGCAAAACATCTAAATTTTCAATATTTTCAAAATTTGAGGAAACTTGACCATAATGTTGGACTAGACCTAAGAATTTGTGTGGTAAATTTGCTAAGCGTAATAATAACTATAAGTTTGTATAAACAGAAAACAAACTTGCTCTAATAAAACATGCAAAACAACTAAATTTTGAACATTCTTAGAATTCGACGAAACTTGATCCAAACGTTGGTCTTGACCCAAGAATTTGCTTGGTAAATTTGCTGAGCGTAATAATAACTATAAGTTTGTATATTATGGAAGCAAACTTGTTTTAATGAAACCGTGCAAAACAGCTAAATTGAACATTTTCAAAATTCGAGGAAACTTGACCTAAATGTTGGACTAGACCCAAGAATTTGTGTGGCAAATTTGCTGAGCATAATAATATCTACAAGTTTGTATAAAGAAAAACAAACTTGCTCTAGTAAAACCGTGCAAAACAGCTAAATTTTGAATATTCTCAGAAATTGACGACACTTGACCCAAACGTTTGTCTAGACCCATGAATTTGCTTGGTATATTTGCTGAGTGTAATAATTACTACAAGTTTGTATAAAAGGAAAACAAACTTGCTCTAATCAAACTATGCAGAACAGCTAAATTTTGAACATTCTCAGAATTCGAGCAAACTTGACCTAAACGTTGGACTAGACCCAAGAATTTGTGTGGTAAATTTGTTGAGCGTAATAATAACTATAAGTTTGTATAACGGGGAAACAAAGTTGCTATACTAAAACCCTGCAAAACAGCTAAATTTTGAATATTTTCAAAATTTGAGGAAACTTGACCATAACGTTGGACTAGACCTAAGAATTTGTGTGGTAAATTTGCTAAGCGTAATAATAACTATAAGTTTGTATAAACCGAAAACAAACTTGCTCTAATAAAACATGCAAAACAACTAAATTTTGAACGTTCTTAGAATTCGACGAAACTTGATCCAACCGTTGGTCTTGACCCAATAATTTGCTTGGTAAATTTGGTGAGCGTAATAATAACTATAAGTTTGTATATTAGGGAAGCAAACTTGTTTTAATAAAACCGTGCAAAATAGCTAAATTGAACATTCTCAAAATTCGAGGAAACTTGACCAAAATGTTGGACTAGACGGAAGAATTTGTGTGGTAAATTTCCTGAGCGTAATAATATCTACAAGTTTGTATAAAAGGAAAACAAACTTGCTCTAATAAAATCGTGAACAAAGTTGCTCTAATATAACCGTGCAAAACATCTAAATTTTGAACATTCTCAGAATTTGAGGAAACTTGACCTTAACGTTGGACTAGACCTAAGAATTTGTGTGGTAAATTTGCTAAGCGTAATAATAACTATAAGTTTGTATAAATAGAAAACAAACATGCTCTAATAAAACGTGCAAAACAAGTAAATTTTGAACGTTCTTAGAATTCAACGAAACATGACCCAAACGTTGGTCTTGACCTAAGAATTTTCTTGGTAAATTTGCTGAGCGTAATAATAACTATAAGTTTGTATATTAGGGAAGCAAACTTGTTTTAATAAAACCGTGCAAAACAGCTAAATTGAACATTCTCAAAATTCGAGGAAACTTGACCTAAATGTTGGACTAGACGGAAGAATTTGTGTGGTAAATTTCCTGAGCGTAATAATATCTACAAGTTTGTATAAAAGGAAAACAAACTTGCTCTAATAAAATCGTGCAAAACAGCTAAATTTTGAACGTTTACAGAATTCGACGAAACTTGACCCTAATGTTGGTCTAGACCCAAGAAATTGTATGGTAAATTCGCTAAACGTAATAATAACTACAAGATTGTATAAAAGAAAAACAGACTTGTCCTAATAACACCGTGCAAAAGAGATAAATTTTGAACGTTCTCAGACTTCAACGAAACTTGACACAAACGTTGGTCTCGACCCAAGAATTTGCTTGGTAAATTTGCTGAGCATAATAGTAACTACTAGTTTGTATAAAAAGGAAGCAAACTTGATCTAATAAAATCTTGCAAAACAGCTAAATTTTGAACATTCTCAGAATTCGAGGAAACATGACCTAAGCGTTGCACTAGACCCAAGAATCTGTGTGGTAAATTTGTTGAGCGTAAAATAACTATAAGTTTGTATAACGGGGAAACAAAGTTGCTCTAATAAAACCGTGCAAAACATCTAACTTTTGAACATTTTCAGAATTTGAGGAAACTTGACCTTAACGTTGGACTAGACCTAAGAATTTGTGTGGTAAATTTGCTAAGCG
>NW_011628446.1:0-7022 GCF_000512975.1 Sesamum indicum
GCACTACCATGCCAAAACAATTGGCTGGCATGGCAACATTATTGCTGCCTGCCAAGCCCTACACACACATTGCAACTATCCCCACCAGTAGTGTAAGCAATGCATAATAATCTAATGCCTCCCTGATATGCTTCACTAACCACATGGTTGTGATTGGCTAGCTGACTGTTAGTAAAGATGTCACAATATCCTACCAGATTAGATTAATGTGAAACTAGTCTTGCTTACACTATAAACCAAATCCACGAAAACTGGAGAGACGGACAAGAGCTTACTAGATCCCAGGCTGACATTAGAAACAAGCAAGTGGTCACCCAGCCATGAAGTGGCTTCTCCTAAATACACCTAAGACAAGATTCTTTTTTCCTTCTCCTAACAAATTTTGGGGAAAACAGTGCATCAATATTGTGGTTGGCTATAGTAATCCACAGTTGGACAAGAGGAATGGTTTGTAAAATATATTAGGAAAAAAACTCAAAACCCTGAAAAGAAACTCTTACATCCAAAAAAATCGTGCAACTATTTTTCTTGTACAGAAAAACTCATTCTACCAGCTCTCATTCAGAAATACACAATAATTAACTTGTACCCAATTTTTGGAGAAGATTACCCTTAACTTCTTACAATTAAGAAGTTCTTTTAGTGATTTCAATTCTACATTTGGTTCTCTTTCAAGGAGTTTCCAGTTTCATGTAATTGGCATCACTTTTTCCTTTGCTTATTCACACTTTATGACAGTACATGACAGCAGTTAAGCAGCTCCATGGCATTAGATGCACAAAGTGTAGGTATAATGTCATTCTGCAACAAATGGTGTCATATTCATGCAAAAAAGAATTTTGAACTTATGGTACATCAGTAGCCAGCTCTAGAACTTACAAATAAGATTCCTAATAAATTGGAAATCACAGTCATAGCAAGAGCAAGAGCAGAGTTCCCTCCAGCAAGCTGTGTTTTATCAAATCAAACCTGCAGTCAAACTAATGGCAATTTTCGCTCTGATCTGAAAATCATTTGCAAGTACAATATTGGAAAGTGCATTTTACCCGAGTTAACGCCACTCCACTAGATAATGTTGTAGGCATACAGCTAAATATAGCAAGTCCTGTATAAACCGCGGCAGGGGGGGGGGGGGGGGGGTTAGGGGGAGGATAGGATTATATCTCCTCTTGCCCTTATGTTAGGGTTTTGTTTCTTGGGGTTGGCTAGAATGACAGCAGCAATATCTAATTTCTCTCAATATTAAGCTACTGCGTAGAAAAGAAAGGCAATACATTCCAATGTGTTGGCAGAGATAAGTAAAACCAGGGAAGAATATTTTGACAAGGATATCAAAATCAATAAAGGAAACAACTATCCATTTTACTCGTGGGAAAATGGTTGACTAATAAATTCTTAAAACTTAATGGATTGGTATGAGACAATTCAACTGCGATGGAAGAAAAAAAGATGAATCTACAATTTAGATCATTTTCTATTACCCATCAGTTCATGCTCTCCATTTTCAGTCGATATTGTAGTTTCTTCCTTAAAAACTAGAAAGAAGCCAACTTAAAACCTACAATGCCTTGGTTACTAGCAATTTACAACCCAGTAAAACATGAATTGACTCGTTTAACTCAAAAAGGGAAAATATAACATAGAGCAAATGGAAAAACACATAGAGATTCATAATTATAATTTTTATTACTAGAAAGATGGTGTGCACAATAAATTCTTCTGCATACAGCATTATTAAGAAGAAGTACAGAAAGACTAGAACATTATCAAGACGCAAGCCTGCAATTAAGTAAACTTTCTATATCAATCTGGAAAACAACATGGACAATCATATAAATATATAAGTATAAAGGACAAAATATACAATTTAAATTCTCTAAACAAGTAAAATCGACTGAAGAAGACTAACAGATGGAAAAATATGGGAAAAAAAAAACTTAGAATAAAAAGATTATCAGCTAGCATGAGTGAACAAAGGTATAAAGAAACTAGAGAAAGCAAGAAGAATCTTAGTTTGGCTCATATCAAAAAACCTTAAAATCATCAAGCGACTAGTAAAAGGTAGGACCTTCAAAGCTTTGATTGCCTTTTGGTAAGACGAGCATACACACCCCATAGAACTTCCAAAGATTCAAAGAGAAACATCTTTTCCGAATAACTAATCATCCTCTAGAAACTCCATTTGATCCAAAAAAATGACATCCAAATATCCATTGCAATATCAAAGCACAATCCTTCGAACCTGTAACAAACTCTTGTGGCTGGAGCTTGAGCAGCAAAATGATTTTTGAAAAGAAGGGTGTGAAAATTAAAATTGAAGCCTGCATTACAAAGGAGTTGAGAGTCAGTCTCTCGTTACGAAATTGAGAGATTACTGTGGACACTAATATATCAACACAATGAGACTCATAACGAAGAATTTACATAAGATAACAACTTCAGAAATGATGCAAACAGATTCTGGAACATGAAAAGTTTTAGGATTTTGAAGTGGTCCTCTTCTACACGCACTTAACTTGCATTCACCACATAACTTGTGACACTCACACAACAGCATGTACAGACTATTTATGTACGTATTCAGAATAAGGTTTGGGCTGATCGGCTTCAGTTTTAAGCACACGTAGCCAGAGACTGCCACCCGATCCCAGCCTAAAACCCCCTGTCCCTTATCACAAAAACAAAAAAGAAGATTCTAGAAAGAAAAACCAGGATATGAACAGGAATTCAAGGTAATACCAGTCCAAAGAGTCCAACTGGCCATGCTTCAGCAGCTGCTCCAATTTCATCACTGCGTAACGTCAATCCTGTATAATGAAAACAGTGACAAAACATTAGATGAACGAAAGTTTGAAAACTAACATATCAATAATGGAAAAGGTAAAAGAAACTACGTTTTTAAAATAAAGCTAACCTGAAATTATAAATATTCCAAAAGTGCTAAATTTTGATAGATAATATGTATCTGCAAGACAACCAAGGCTCGGATTTGCAAGTCCTAACACTACACCAGAGACGAGAGCTGCAAGCACCATTATGCAAATATGTTAGATTAAACAGAAAGCTTGCAAGTTTAAGTCAACTCTTGATAGGATCGCATATTGTGCTTATTTCATGTGATATTTTGACCTTTTGTGATCAAAATGCTCCTAATTAAATGTTATTTTGCAGCATTAGGACAAATCAAATGGAAAATGAAGAAAAGCACCAAAATGGAAATTCGGACAAAGACTCAAACTCAATTTTTGGCAAGAATTTGGAACTGTTTGGATTACCTTTTGATGAATAAGGAGTTTAACTAGTATTATAATTTTATTTCCATAAGTCTTTTAGTTCAATTAGGAATTTACTTTTAATCCTAGTAGAATTAGGTATCTAGTTATTATATATATGTGATGTAGTTCACTTTATGAGTCAACTTTTGAACTTTTGAGATCTCTACGTTTTTATAATATTTTCTTACTTTGCTTTTCATGCATTCTTCCATGAGCATGTCTAACTAGTTCTCTCATTCCGGTCGAAGACTTGGTGAATGCTTTCTACTTTCATTCATATTGGTATTTGTGTTGTTCTATGTGCTTTTATTACAAATAATCTGATTTATGAATGATAGGTAATGTTATTCATTGTCAAGAATATTTGCCTAGCCAATTGAACTTGCAAATACGTAATTGTTTGTTTAGTTCAATAATTAATAGTAACATAGCATAATTGATTATGTAGAAGTTTTCGATTATGTTGTGGGTAATGCACAATCTAACTTAAATAAATCTTCGTAGGAATTTATTGGTTAGAATTGGGCCTTTATAGTTCTTAATGTTGTCGTTAAATTAAATCTTGAGGACGTTCCCAATGTTGTTTACTGATTAAGGATTTAGTCAATGGATGTTCCTTGACTATCCACAAGGTAAGTAAAGGTGAGGTCATTAGGTTGTACCAATGGCCGATTGATTGTTATCTTTGCATCTATGATCGACCGTGGAATTAAGCATGATCTTGTCTTTAACTAGAATATTCACTCTTCCCTTATATTTATCTCTTCTAATTTTATTAGCTTTTTAATTTAATTTAGTTTTTATTTTTATTCTTCTTCACAATAAAAAAATCCCCCTAATTATTTTTATTTTTTGAAGGAATTAATTTAAAACCAACCCCTATGGATTCGACCCTACTCACACTTCTACAAAGATGTTCGTAGGAATTATTTTTGGTGGATTCGACAACCATCATATCTAAAAGTAAATAATAGTAAATGGGGTAAAGCATCACCTATAGTGCGTGTGCAACAACATCATTAGACAAGCTAAAGGAGATAATGCAACAAATTCAAGAACAGTAATCAGAATTTGCATGTAATGAACAAACATTTATAGGCTTTGTGGTAACATTTTTGCGCATCACATCCTATGCTTCATTTTATTTGCCTGCTATAAAATAGCATTGTTAAACCCATAGAACCATATTAATATGTTTGAGCCATGTTCCTTGCTTCTGCTGTATTGAAACTTCTCCAAAAGTAGTTTATTTTGTTCAAAGTAATCAAGGTCGGGGTCAGGAGTGTAAGCAAGGATATTTATTTTTGAAAAGGGAAAAAGAAAACGAAGAATAAATTAGTGATCAAGCATACTTCATCCATGTGCACAATTTAAAATTTTATAATGTTTGTTTGATTAAATAAAACAAAAGGAAGATAAGACGAATTACTTTAAACTTGCATGAATAGAACTAATTAATTAAAGACATAGTTACTTGTGACAAAACTGAATATAGCTCAGGCTACTTTAATCAGTTCATAATTTACTCAAACATCTTTGAGCCTTGAGAAATAACTAGCAAGAGGAGCACACTTTATGTGTTTGCACAATTCGAATTTTTATTATAATTATTTAATGAAATACAATATGAAAGATAAAATTAATTAACTTTAAATGTGCATGAATAAGATATTATTAATAATGTTAATTAATTAAGTATATTGTTATTTATGAAATAACTACTTATAGTTAAAGAGATTTTAACCAATTCATAGGATAATTTACACTCCCCTCCCTCAGGTTTAGTGTTATTAAATGTAGATCCATATGATTTGAGAAATTACATCTGTTACTAGATGTAAACCAAAAAGAGTCTAACATGTAATTATACTTACACCAAACATCGGTACCGGGGAGTGTAATTATCTCTACCAATTATTGTAGGGGTCTAAATGGTACTCATACAGACAGATAGACAGATGCACCTCCGGAATACCTAAAGGTAAAAAATTATCAGCCGCAAACTTCGACAATCGTGTGCTCCAATTCGAGTTCAGAACTTGTGGAAGTCGGTTTTCCCTATCATCATTTCCCTGAAACGTTCCACCAACTTTTTCGCTCAAAGAACAATCGAAATAAATTAAGTAACAAAAAAACGCTGAAACTGTCCCTGCAAATTAAACGAAATTGCGAGAGGTAGAGTGGAGGGAACCTGACGGTACTCTGCACTAGCTCTTATACTGCCCACTCTAGCAACTGCACGGAGTTTCCATGTAAAATGCGCTGCGTTGAACTTATCGCCGGAGAATGGCGACCGCGTAGCCAGAGGAAGCTGAATCTGACGCCTGAAAAAGGGAGTTCCGCCAGTCGGAGGCTTTAGGTTCAGGGCTCGCAGTGCTCCGGCCATTGTGGCTGTGGTTGCAAACAGCAACTGTACGCCTTCTAGCTATACAAACCCAAGAATTACATCGTTCTCAACCACAAACAATTGCAATTTCGTCCTTGTTAGGAAATAACAAAAACAATGCTAAAAACCATACCAGGTTTGAAATTTTTGGAGGTGAATTTTAGCAAAATTAGAAAAAGTATAAATTACATTCACAACCATCAGCTCTAACCTAATTATAAATACATTCTTATTAAATTAAAACTTATCTGTTTTGCCCGAATTTGTAAATTTTTAAAATATTTATTTAATTATAAATACATTCTTATTTAATTCAAGCCCGCTTGGATTTGTAAATTTTTAAAATATCCATCTAATTATAAATGAATGTTTGTAAAAACTTGTGTTTTTAGAGAAGTAATTATAGTAAAAATAAAAATAAAATTGAAAGTTATAGTAGGGTCAAAAGTGGACAGCATTTGTAGAAAAACATGAAAAGCGTATAAAAATGTATTGAATAGTATTTTAAGAAAAATCACTTTTAAAATAAACTTAATTAATTAAAAATCATTTTGTCCTGTTAAAAAGATTATTTTATGTTTATAATTTCACTTGTTATCTGTAAATAATCCAAAAATTTGTTGTTTTCTTATCCTGGAGTGACCATTTTAACTTGGATGGAATGACCAATCTGGTTGGAGAAATGGTAAGGTTTATTTTAGCAATGATCTTTTAAGGTAACAATGTCTATGAATGCATAATGTGATTTTTTCACATAGAGATGTAAGTAGTTTGTTTTATTTTTTTGAGGTAAAACTTTTATTAAGTTGATAATAAAGCATCCAATCGGAGAATATTGTTGATAGTAGATGAGTATATTCACCTATATCCACCTCTACACCAATTCTATATATGTAAAACACGAAAAAAGTGGAAATCAATATTCGAAATACTATTAGTTAAGTATTTTATTTTCAAGTACATGTATATTACGAAAATTCCGTTAACTGAAAATTATGACTTAAAAATTTAAATTACTATACTATATACTTAACCGTACATAATTATTTATCTTGATATTAACAAGCCATACAAGAATTTCAAAAGTAATATATTTATTGCATTTATTTGTTCAAGATAGCTAAAAATGAATCAAATTCATCGAGTAAGTTTTCGTTCTTTCAACTTTGATATTAGTTTTAGATAGTTACTTGAAAATCTTAAATGTTAGAAGTTTTTTAAGCAACTTCCCAATTAGACAAACAAAAAGAAGATTTTAAGCTGAAATTTTGGTTTGACAATATCATGCTTTATCAATGTTGAAAAAATATATTTTAATTGGATAAATCAACAAAAATATTATAAAAAGTTATTGAGAGAAG